>NC_056730.1:131494649-131732149 GCF_019279795.1 Protopterus annectens | reverse complement strand
GTTTTGTAGTCCTCTTAAAATATACCATAATCATATCTTTGTTTTTTTTAAATATCAATATCTATCTATATATCTATATATTATATATATATATATATATATATATATATATATATATACATATATATATATATATACATATATATATTCCATTTTCCACATTGCTACTGTATTTTGTTTATTGCTTCCAAAAGTTCTCCCTTCAGTTTTTTCCCACTTCTAGTTACCCAGATCTTACTCTTAATACTCTTGTTAACTTTTTTGCAAAGTATATCATGGTAGTTCAGTTATATCACCAAAACCTCTGGTCTCTTCCTTACTTAATTTCTAACCCACTATTCCTAAATTGTTTTCTATTGCAACTATTACTTCTTTTATTCACCATTTGTCATTACTAGTAAACTGCATCTTAAATCAGAAAAGTTGGCAGCTTTATCCCTTCTACAATAATTGCCTCCTGTAATTTTGTTGTACATTTCCACTTTCACAGTATTCATTACCATCATAGGGACCACCACCATACCATCATTACCATGATAGGGACCACCACCATACCATCATCCTAATAATATTTTCATTGGAAATTTCGGCTTTATCACTTTTTTGGATTTTATTATTTCATGTATTCATGCATTTACTAAAACCTTATTCCATATAATAATATCCTGTCTGCAGTGCCTTTCTTACCTTTTCACTCATATGATAAATACTTATCACCTCACCACACCTATAGCTGGATCCAGCACTAAGCAAACTAGACAGTTGTCATAGGTTCATAGGTTCATACTAGGCTATCTGCCCTAGGGCATTTATAAGCCTAGCCAGAGTGTGTGTGGCTTTCACCACCCCTTAGGATGAGAATACTATACCCATTAGTTTGCTGTGCCTCTGTCCAGCAGTGACACAGAGATGATTCCCGGGGCAAACCTACGATCTCCCATCCACTCGTCAAGATTTCTCTTGAACAGAGTCAGTGAGGGGCTCTGCCTCACATGGACTGGGATTCTGTTCCATAGTGTAGGGAGTCTCTGGGTGATGAATCTGTCCCTCCAGCACGTCCTATTTATATCCGTGTTGAGGTTTAAGTCTCTTGCTCTCGTGGCTCTGTTGGATTTGGATTTTTTGAGGTGGAGCATGTCCATTAATTCTGGGTTGGACATGGCCTTGTATGTCAGGCACAGATCACCTCTGAGCAGACGGTATGCGACTGAATAGAGCTGGAGTTTCTTCAGTTGGGCATCGTATGACATATGCTTGAGCCCCTTTATCCTTTTGGTGAGGAACTTTTGGGGTCTTTCCAACTGCTGCAGGTGTCGGGTAAGGTACATATCGAATGGGGCGTTGTACTCAATCATTGGTCTGATAAGTGAAGAGTACAGGGGTACAATGACCTCTACTGATCTGGATGTGAATCCCTTCATGATCAGGTGGGCAATGTAGAAGGTCTTCCTAACCACTTTGGCAATGTGAGTGTCAAAAGAGAGGTTACTGTCAACTTGGGTCCCCAGGTCCCTGATAACTTCTTCCGTGTTTAATGGATTACCACCTATGTGGTAATTAGGGGTTACCTTGTTTTTCCCAAAGGGTATGACTATACATTTTTTGGCATTTAGCTTAAGGCCATGGCTCTGGCACCAGTTATCCATTTTATGAGACCTCTCTGGAGGATGTCTGTGTCTGATGGAGTGTCAATTATGGTGCCCAGTTTGCAGTCATCTGCAAATTTTGTCAGCCACAATCCCCCTATGTTTGCCTGCACTTCAGAAAAATAAATGCCGAACAAGAGGGGGCCCAGGACTGAGCCCTGTGGGACACCGCTCGTGACTGGCTTAGAGTCTGACATGGCACCAGCAACTCTAACCCTGTGTGTTCTGTCCTTGAGCCAGTTTGCAACCCATCTTGTGACATATGGGTTTACATCTAAGCTGGTGAGCTTTTCTATGATGCCCGAGTGGGGTATTGTGTCAAACGCTTTTGCTAGGTCAAGGTAGGCTGTGTGAACTGCCTTACCCTCATCAATGGCCTTAGTGACTGTTTCGAAAGTCGACCAAGTTCAAGAGGCAGGATCTGCCCTTGACAAAGCCAAATTGGGTAGGATCCAGTGTCTGTAGGTCCCCAATGTCTTTATTTATGAGTTCCATTATGATCCTCTCCATAGCTTTGCAGACAAGGCTCGTCAAGCTTATGGGGCGGTAATTTCCAGGGTCTGTAGAAGCACCGCCTTTGTGGAGTGGGACCACAGTTGCCGTACGCCATTCTTTGGGTATGTATCCTGTAGTAAGGCTAAGATTAAACAGCAGCCTTATGTGTGGGTTTAGTTCCTCATTGAGTTCGTGTAGCACACAGCCGGGGACACCGTCCGGTCCCATTGATGCTGTGTTTTTTGCTTTAGAGAGAGCAGCTCTCACCTGGGCATCTGAGATATTTGGGAGGCTAGACTCTGGTGGGATAGATATCTCTCCTTTTGGGGGGGAGGGAGGGGAGAAATTTGCACTGAACCTGTCTGCCAGTATGTTGGCAATGTCTGTGGGTTCAGTGATTTTTTTATCATTTTGGACTAATTCTGAGCATATCTGTGAGTTTCCACCCAGGTTTCTAACATAGCTAAAGAAGGCCTTATGATTGTCTTTTGTGTCATTAGCGATTTTTCTCTCAAAGTTGGCCTTGGTTGATTTTATGAGTGATCGTAGTTTTTTGATAGTATTGATCAGAGATAAGATAAGATAAGATAGAGATGTCTATAAGGGCCTGTCACAAAATTTAATTTTTAATGGCTGGGGGCTGCCACATCATTTAATTTTTAATAGAAAAAAATTTAAATTACATGTTGCATTCTTTAAGAATGTACTCTATATCTGCGCATGCATTGACACACACATGCATATTTACATTCCTGCTGCTTCTCTGCATGTATTAACACATGCATAAATGTTACATTCCTGCTTCTTCTACTTTTTCACATGAATTTAAACTTGCTTGGGAGATGTATTGTTCTTCAGTATGTGTGTGTGTGTGTGTGTGTGTGTGTGTGTGTGTGTGTGTGTGTGTGTGTGTGTGTGTGTGTGTGTGTGTTTGTGCATACGCACACGCGCATGCATGTGCATGTGTGATAAATACCATAGCTATGATTGCAGTTTAGTTAAATAACTTACTCAAGTTCAAACTCTATACCTTGGTATAGCGAGATAAGAGCCTGAATTTCTACTCCAGCTACCAGACTACTTAAAATTTTCAGTGGATTTTTCAAAAAATTGTGAGTTTCAAGGGCAGAGAAGTTTACTGTTCATGTTAAGTCTGTCTTCATTCTGAGAGTGCATTGTTATCAAATGGCTAACAGTGTTTGTGCTATAATATTTCAAATAACAGTTTTAAAATACATCCAAATATCTCTAATCACTGTAGAAGTAAAGAAAAAAATAGTATGGACCTTGATGGATTTGAACTGTGTTTATAGTAAATGGGGAAAAATAGCTAAGGAATGAGACAATGGAATGGCTGTGGAGGGGAGGGGTGCTGTGCACGATGGGTGGAGGTTTATATTATCTAGCCTAGGATCCCATTTGTCCATGATCTGGCTCTGTTCATACCTTCATATTCTGTGCTGCCAAACACATTTACCACATCACAAATCATCAGTTTACCATTTCCCTATTGTGCTAAAATCTATCACATTTTTACCCAAATCAGCATATCTGTCAACTGTTTCCCCTTTATACAATGCATTTCTTTATTTAGTTCTCCTTCAACTACCTTACTTATCCTGTTTTCAAACTGTTTATGTATAACTGATAGGCTGTTTTCCCTAACTTTATGGTTCCCTAAATTTTAAAATGTGTTCTACCCACTGTTTACATATAAACTTCAATATTCTTTCACATATTTGTTCACAGTGCTTTCAGACAGTTAACAACCAATTCACGGCAGTCATAAAAAAATACGTTTCTCCCTCTCTTCCATCATTTTATAAAAAAGTATAACATCTATTTCAAGTGTTCTGTTCTCTTTTATTTCCTGTAAAACGTGTTCCAGTTTTTCTTTGTTAATTTGTTAGTTCTATTTTTTTTACTCTCTTCCTCATTTTATTTTCTTTACCACCTATCTCTTTTTCTTTATCTCTCTTTTGATATGCATTTTAACATACTCAATAACAATCCTCATTACTTTTGACCTCTTACTATCACCCCCTTGCAATTTCCCATTTTCTCCATCCTTCTGTCTTCATACTTAGCACTCTTTTCCTAAAAGGCCGTACGTTTTTTTTTTTACCTTGTACCAAAAATCTTTCTTTATACATCATATATTTTATTTATTTTTTTGTCATAAATATCTCTGTTTGATATATTTGTTCATATTGTTCATATTGTTGAATGTATTTCTATGGTCTTCCTTTTTCTGTTTTCTTATTCTTTCTTCTACTTGCAGAAATACCATTCTATATTTTTGCCGAAACTTTGACACCATTCTCCCCACGTCTTGTAAAAAGGCTACACAGTCTATAGTCTTCCTGTAACATTTTCCTTTCTCTTCAATTTATTTTGAACTTGCAATATAAACTCTTAATTTCTTAATTCCTTTTCCTTCCTTAAACTCAATTTCTTAATCTCTCACATAATGCATTATGGTCAAAAAATGATACTTCTCCAATGCGCTCTTGTGTTTCAAATAAAACTTCTCTTAATAACACATAATGGGTTTGCCTCTGTGTTTTTCTATTTCCTCTTCTCTGCATGTGTTCTCACTTCTCCCTCACCATCATTCTACCAAATGTTATAATATCCCTGCTTAATTGAAAATCTTACAATATTTTTCATGTTTGTTTTCATAAATTACAGTTGAAATTTACTGCAATACTCAGGTTTACTAAAACAGACCGCCAGATTCACGAAGCTAAAATGTCCATGCAGGATCAGTGTAAGCACTCCTGCATGGAATATGGCTGCCAAGCGATCCAGGAATGTGCCGTATTGACATGCACGAGTGATCCAACACTGTTTCTGCATGGAAACCCATGCAGGATGCTAATTACCTCATTTGCTGGTGAAAACCATGCAAAATAGGTAAAATAGCGATCCAGGAAGCAGGTAGGTAGCCATGCAGGAACAGTGTAAGCTGCAGAAATGTATTTGTCTAGTAGCCAAATACATTTCTGCAAAATTGAAAACACAGCCGTGACAGTTCCAATAAAAGCATGGACCCTAACTTGTAGACATGCCAGTGGCCAAATATATAGCCATTGACATGACAAACTGTTTATTTATTAAAAAAAATTAAAGCTTATTATTTTTCAGCTGTTTAAGCATAGGGAAGCACTGTGCTGATGGGATCATGGGGAAAATAAAGAAATAAATGTGAAAGGTGAATTTTAGGGGAAAACTGCACTTTGCCATTACAGTCAATGGCAAGCAGAATCAAAACAATGGCAGGGAACAGTGGTTGCTAAGGAGGAAGGCTCTTGTGTCATGCAGTAACTATGGAGTGAGGCAGTGGGGTATGTTAATGAGGGCACTTATAGTGAGTCACAAAATTCTTCTGAGTTTCACACTGCACCTAACCGTGTAGGTGATCAAACACTGCTGTGTAGGTAGGAGGAGCAACTAACATGAAAAGGAGGTGTGTCATGCTTGCCATGAGCACATTGGAGCTCTATTGGCCAGGTTTGTGCTTAGCTAAGCCCAGCTAAGTGAGGGTGTGTGTCTGAGGCTGTATACACTTATTCCATGAACTGAGGAGAGTGTTCACGCCCAGGGGAGGGCCATTTCTTGCTGTTTACACTAGCTAAATGGGTCTGGGTGGCATGCCGGGGCTTAAACAGAAAGGATATAGGAAAATAAAAAGGAAATAGCAGAACAAGGGAACTGCAGTATGATCAGCAATATGGGATACTGCAACAGACAATGGGCTATTGAAAGCACTCAATAATACAGCTGGAGGGTGACTAAATATCTGAAAATGGGAGGAGATATAAAAAAAGAAAGAAAGGGCAACAGCACAATAAAGGAGAAATGAAGTAGAAATCTCTAGTATGGGACTCTTGCAACTTACAATGGGCCAGGCAAAGCACACAATAATACAGCTAGCAGGTGGCTGCACAGCTGAAAGTGGGAGGAGATGTAAGTAAAAAATAATTAAAAAAGGGCAACAACAGAATAAAAGCAAACTTGCACAAATTACCAGTAATGCCTCTAACACTCACAGTGGCCAAATCAAAGCCACGAGTAAAATAGGTGGCAGCTGGAATGTATCTTAGTCAGCCAATCATACAGGCAGCGTCTGCACCACAACAGTATAAAGTATTGAAACACCTTACAGTCTGTTTTTTCCCACAAACTCTGCACCATTGGTGTATACAGATGGGGGAATTTTAACTGGAAAAATGTTAGGGGCTGCCATTGCTTTGATCCATCAGTATGTGCTAGAGGCTGACAGCAGAGAGGAGGATAATGCTGACAACCGCCACGGACCAAGGAGGAGGAGAAGAGTGTTCAGACCCAGAGTAACCTACCAGGGGCTACATGATCTGGAGATAGTAGAGCACTACAGGATGGACAAAGACATACTTCAATAACTCACTAACCTGTACTGACCTCAACTCAGAGCTAGAACCAACAGAGGGAAGCCCATCCCAGTGGATACCAAGCTATGTGTAGCCTTAGGAATTCTAGCTACAGGTACTTTCCAAAGACCTACTGGGGACATCATGGGGGTCTCACAGGCATCTGCATCCAGGGTACTCCACCAGTTCCTGGACGCCATGCTACCACATGCCAGTGAGCACATTTACTTCCCCAACACTCATGAGGAGAGGACCAGCAATATGCATCTCTTTTACCATGTAGCAGAATACCTGGAGGTACTGGATGCCATAGACTGCATGCATATCCACATCAAAGCACCACCTTGTGAACAGGGTAGTGTCTACATAAACTGCAAGGGCTTCCCCTCCATCAACTGCCAGGTCATGTGCAATGCCCTGGGCATTATCATGAATGTGTGTGCTGGCAGCCCTGGAAGCTATCACAACTCCCACATTTGACATTCATCACAGCTGTATCGGGCTGTTGGAGCATCCCATATGGCCATCTGGTGGGGGATGCTGGCTATGCAATGGAGCCATGGATGATAACACCCAACAGAAATGCACACAAACCCACACAAAAATCCCATAATGAGGCACACACACAAACCAGGATCATTATAGAGCGTGTACTTGGGTAGCTCCAGTCATGGTTCTGCTGCATTGACATATCTGGTGGAGCCTTGTGGTACTCTCCAGCCACATGTGCACACATGTTCATAGTATGTGCCATGCTACACAATATGATCCTGTGGAAACAGCTGCAGCAGGAACAGCATGGGAAGGGCCACACAGTCCCCCACCATTGCCAAGGTTCTCACAGGCACAAAGGGACTCACAGGAGGAGGCCCCTGAGCCAGCTCCTGTAGGCAGATGGAGGCATGGCCAGTATGGCCTGGCCTTGACAAAGAGGCAATGCATAGCACACACACTGACACTGTAGGGACCCAGGGACTGACACCTCTCTCTGACTCGCACACACAGTAAAACGGATGATCCACACATCATACTACCTGTACGTTACCATGTATTGGCAGTGTACTGCATTCATCTGACATAGGCAGCCCTCAAGCACCATCCGCGCAACTACATCAGGCACAAGGTAAGTCAGTTTTCTTAACAATAAATGAATGTATTAGTATGTTCTGGTAGCATATCTATGGTATTGCTGCAGGCATGCAAGGGAATGGGGGTGGCATACTGGGATAGGAGCAGACAACTGACAGCTATGTGTGACACCAGGAAAAGTTTGCCCAGTACTGACCTCCCCACACTATGCAGTAGTACCCAAGGTGACAAATCTCACTGCAGTATATGTGGGGGACAGCTAACTGGGGGTCATAGGTTACAGGCATGGATGTCAGTGTGGAGGTTTGATACTCACTCCTCAGCCTCACCCAGCAAGTCAGCTGTAGAAAACCACAAAGAAATGTCTGGCAAAGGGCCAAAAATGGTGACAATGATGAAATATCCCCCTACAGACTTACACAGTGATAGCACAGCAGGTTTTGCAGTTGCAGTAAGGCTCTGAAGGGTAAGAAGTCTGAAACACAAATGTATGCCATTAAAATGTGTCCTGTGGTCATTAGTGATATGCCTCTAGTTCCCAAGACAGGGCACAATAGTATGCTAAATGGAACCAAAATGTAAAGCAAATAGCACAATCTGTGCAAATGTGTACAGTTGACAGCTATGCCCCCCCATAGACCCATAGAAATGCAGTAACAGGTATGTTTGCAGGGAAATAGCAGCAGAGCACACATTGCCAGGGCAGTCCCAATACACATGATAACTTATTGCATGTCTACAATATGCAGTGGTCAATGAGCCATGTATATGTGTGGTTAATACTGTCAGGATTTGGCCAGCAACTACTCCTGGCTGTTGTGTTGTAGTGGCCTAGGTACAGTGCCAACTTTGATAGGGCCATGTTCAGAGAACTGCAGTGCCAACTATTATGCATGTCAGCCACACCTATGGTAGGAGATGTACAGACTGTCCAGATGTCAATAGCTGCCAATATCTGTTAATGCAGGAAAGCTGTACAGGTCATGGACAGGGGGTCACACATATGGACAGTACACAGTTTAGAGTAACCTACACAGTGCCTACCACACCTCTCAACTGTACAGACCTATTGCACAATGTCCAGAGGTTTGCAACATAATTGTGGTCTGTTTAACATAAAATAGCGGTTGCCTGGCAATTCATTGGCAAATCACACACAAGACTAAGGTAAAAAAATAATGACAGATTGTAGTGGCAGACTGCATACTGATAGAAACATGCATGCTAATGCAAAACCTGTTATTGAACCACCTTTCTAGGTTTGTAAGGCCAATACTTAAAAATGGTCCCTACATTTAGGCATCCGACCCCAATCACCTATGGCTTTGTTTAGATGTCTGGCTCTCAGAAGTTGAGGTACCTGAAGTCCAGTGTACTGCCAGTGTATAAAAGGTTGCCACCTCTCTCTGTCAGCACTGACAACATATCAGCGGCCAACAGCCATACCCCTGGAATGACACAGGTTGTCACAGAAGGAGCACAAGTATGACTTGGATATCTGTTCTGCTCTCCTAACATTGCATTTGCCTGCCAAATATTTGCCAAACAAGAAAGGGTCATGTTAAAACAGCAATGGCAGACAGTGGGAAAGCAGACATCAAACCCATACGAGCAAACAAGCAATTACCAAACCAGTCTCTCAACTGTTTATGTTTGGCAGAGCATGATTAACACCCCATCCCCATGTGTGGGCCTTTGTTTGACTGTCATATTTTGGTCTGTGCAGATGTCATTCTGTGATGTTATGACAGCTAGGCCCACATGTAGCCTCATAATAAAATATAGCAACACAAACCGTCTAAGGACCACAGCAAATGGAGTGGTGCAATGATGGACAACCTGCTAAATAGGTAAACTAAGCAGTGTGAATCCCACAACCCTGTTTGTGATATAATGGCATGTACCCCGCCCATGTCAGAATTACAAATACATAACAGTAGCCACTGTGGCCAAAGCCTGTGACTGGACTAGAGAAGGACAAAGAGACACACATAAGGGGAAGGGTAACCACTGACCAGACAAATGTAGAATGTGCACACCAGAACAGAATGTGCAGTAACATAGGTGTCATGCAGTGTAAGGGGTCAGTAAACATCATCTTCAAATACACAACACACACTCATGTAAGTGGAGGTCTGCAACCAAACAAAAACCAAACAATGGACACCTAAGAGGCAAAATCACATGAGAACCATTACAAACCTACACACGACAGACCATGTAGACTTCACACACAAGGGTCTTGCAAACACTGAGGCCTTACCCCAATCCCCAAATACCTACCCTACACAGATAGGCTAACAGCACTGTCCCTCTACCCCATGCCATACAGACTATGCTGAGGTGACCCCTGCCTAACATACGAAGCAATCCAGACCCTGCCTCTTACCTCACAATTGTCTAGATTTTCACAGAATGTCCAGATTTCTGGCTCATATATTTGATCTGTTCCTTATAAAGCTGTGGACTTCTGGCAAATCACTGGGATGATCTGATGACTGAAGTCACTAAATAATGGCATACATTTGTTTCGGACTTCATATCCTTCAGAAAATGAATATTAAAACAAACTCTATTACTCTAGCAGCTTTCTAAGTTTATAAGAGCAATGTTTAAAATCTGTCCCTATGTGTGGGTCTTTGTCTCCACATTTTGTCGGGCTTTGTCCAGATTTCTTGCACAAAGAGGTTGAGCAATTTATATTCAATGATTGGCTTAATGAGGACTGAGTAAATGGGAAAAATAACACCTCTAGATCTAGATACAATCCCTTTGTTTATATTTTGTGCAATATAGAAGGACTTTCTTACAACAACAGATGCTTGTAGGTAAAAAGTTAGGTCAATGTCCACATAATTTCCCAAATCCCAAACAACTGGGTCAACTCTTTGGGTAGTATTGTCAATGTGGTAGTTCCCTATGTTAGATGACTTTCTAAAGGATACAATGATACATTTTTGGCATTTGGTTTTAGACCATAATATTTACACCAATTAATTTTCAGACAAAGCTTCCTACAGGATGGCTAAGTCATTTGGGGATTCAATGACTGGTCCTAGCTTGCAGTCATCTGCAAACTTAGTCAGCCAGAGCCCTTTGGTATTGACTTTTACTTCGGAAAAGTTGATGCCAAACAGGAGAGTTCCCAGCACAGAACCTTAGGGGGGACTCCACTTGCACTGGTCTCTTTGTGGAGATAATTTTCCCTATCTGTATTATTTGTGTTCTATCTGTGAGCCAGCTGGCAATCCAGCAGGTGACACAGGGATTTATTCCTAGTTTATTTAACTTTTCCACTATGCCTGAGTGGGGAATTCTGTCAAAAGCTTTGGTCTAGTTCAGGTATGCTGTGTATACTGTTTTGCCTTCATCCATTGCTTTGGTCACCTTTTCAAAATAAAAATCCACCAGGTTAAGTAAGCATGACCTGCCCTTGAAGAATCCAAACTGAGATGGGTCTAGTACTTGGAGAGTCCTATATCCTGATTTATTAACTCCATGTTATGTTTTTCCATAGCTTTGCATATGAGGCTGGTCAGACTTATAGGTCTGTAATTGTTTGGGTCTGTGTGAGGTCCTCCCTTATGCAGGGGAATGACTGTAGCTGTTCTCCATTCACTTGGTACAAAACATGTATTAAGGCTAAGACTGAGCAGTGTTATTAGGCATGTGACTAAGTCCTGCTATTTAAGATGAATACATGGATATCGTCAGGACCCATCAATTCAGCATTTTCAGCTTTTGATAGTGCTTTTAGGACTTGGTCATGTGTGATAGCTGGAGGTGTACCAGTTTCAGGTATATCTTTAAAGACAGATGGAGTGGAAACAGGGTTAAAGTAAGCTACATTTGTCGACAAGTAGGTTAGTTATATCTTCAGCCACAGTATAGGTAACATTGTTCACAATCAGTTCAGAGCACTGCTGCATTGTGCTCTTGAAATTACAAACATAACTAAAAAATGCCATGTGATTGCCTTTGGCTTGGTTAGGTATTTAAGCTCATACTTTTTGGTGATTTTATTAAGCTCCTGAGTTGTTTGTTTATGTAAGCGACAAGGGCTATAAAATTCTGGGAATTAATCTTCTTTCTTTTGGTCAAAACTATTTTCTTTTTATTATAAAGCTTGTTGATACTATGGTTCCACTATGTGGGTTTGTTTCTAAGGTTTGTCCTGCACTTCATTTTTACAGGGTACACTGCTTCTCTACAGTTGTTTACATATCTGTATAGTGTGGTATTGCACATTTCTGTGTATTTAGTGGAGTTGACTGGGTATGGTGAGGATTTGAAACTTGCCAGTGTATCACATAGAGGTAAGTAGTTTGTCTTAAAGAAATTTCTAAAGTTACATTGGGTGGAAGGGAACTCTGGTTTCAGTTTTATTTCAAAGGAGACTGCTTTATGGTTAGAGGGGTGGTTCAAGATGGTCCCATATGTGCAAGTACAAGATCTAAGATATTATCCCCCTTAGTGGGTATTCTGACTAATTGTACCAGGGCATTTGTATTTACAAAGTCCAGGAATCTCTGTACTTATACACTAGTGGTGATGTAGGTTTCACAGTCTAGAGTTGAATAGTTTAGATCAACTAGGAAAATGGTATTGGGTGAAATACTGAGTGATTCTAGTGCCTGTAGATAGGCACTGTGACATTTTTTTTGTCAGACAGAGAGCTGTACAGCTTGTTAATGTATGGTACAGGACCTTTCTGATGGTATTTGGACGTAAAAAAGTTCTAATGCATCATGCTGCTTTACCAGCCTTGATATCATTCTCTTTTAAATGTAGATTGATACACCTCTAACTTTTTCCCCTCATGCATACACATGATTTATTTCTTATTATGACTTATAATCACATGACTTATTTCATCCAATTAAATTCAGCACTCATTAAATAAAAGTATTTAAAATATTTAAAAAAAATAAATTTATTGTTGTTTAAAATAATAAGTTTTACTTGATAATATAACCCTGAGGTTATATCTGCTGATGTTTCTAATTGCCATTCAGCTTCTTTACATTCTAATAAATTATTATTATTACCCCATAGGTGTTTTCCTTAACTCCATCAATTACACAAAACACAAACATCTTAAAAGGACTACAGTTTAAACTATGCTTCACTAATGCATTAGTAATGTCAGAAGCATACACACATGCACACGCACACACACACACACACACACACACACACACACACACACACACACACACACACACACACACACACACACACACACACACACACACACACACACACACACACACACACACAGACACACACACACACGCACACACGCACACACACACACACACACACACACACACACACACACACACACACACACACACACAGGGAAACTGGCTGTATGATTCAATAAACTCCATGTAGGCTTTGTGTGACGCCTACACAAAGTTTATGTGTTTGCGTGGTGAGCAGCAGTAATTACATATTCATGTCACACACTACATTTAAATGTAAATAAACATGGTTTCATGGCAAACCATGTAAAGCAACATGGGTAGCAAACCTGCTTATTCCTACAGTTCATCTTTGTGTCCCTATTCAATACACACACTTCCCCTGACTGCTTATTTTGAATGGCAATCCATGTACCCTTACAGATCATTTACCCAACATTTGTACAAAATGCCTGGAATGGGATTCCACAATACTCTGCACTGTATACACTGCCCTTTAATGTGTTTGGACCATATACATTGGTTGCTGTATGATAAATCCTGATAATCACTGTGGCATTCCACACAGTGATGGATTGTAGGAATGAACAGAGGGAAGGAGGACAGATGAAACATTGTAATGTAAAGCAGATGAGGGCACATCAATGGAAGACAGTTGTAGCAGCAACACCAATCACATAACATTGTACAGTATGGAGTGCACAGTGAAAACATATATTATGTGACGGTCAGGCAAGGTGGCATAAAAATGGAAAAGATGTCTTTGTGATATAAGTATCCTGACATGAACAATGTAGAGGACATCTATGAGGAATGTTATATACAATCGAGGTTGGGTGCATATTGTGAATCTGTACAAACTGATTATCCTGAATATGACTGTAATACCAGCACAGGTCTCCAATAAGTGGGACACAATTACAGGCTCACAAACAACAGTAATCAAAAGCTGGCACAATCATGTCCTGTAATGTGTTTGGACCATATACATTGCTATATGATAAACCCTGATAATCACTGTAGCATTCCACACAGTAATGAATTGTAGGAATAAGCACATATCAGAATAATACCACCATTAATCCCATGTCTCTGACATGACATATGTGATTCTGAGCGATCACAGATGGTTCTGCACGAACACGCTTGTACACCTAGTATGACATGACAGCAATCTATGAGCGTTATCAAGCATACTGTCCTGACACTGTAACATCTGCTGGAGGTGTTAGGAGGGACACTGCTATACCTGCATATGACATTATGATCTATACAGGCTATCTGACTGGTGTGCATGGCATATATATATATATATATATATATATATATATATATATATATATATATATCGAGAGAGAGAGAGAGAGCACAGTCCACACTGTCACAAATGTAACCCATGCCATCAGTGTCATCAAACAGCTATGCATATACTGTGTGCATCACCAGAACAGGTATCACACATGCATTTGGTATAACACCTTGATGGGGGTTCCGCAACATCAGGCAGTAATGTTTATGCAACAGAAAGAATACCTAGATATGGCCAATAAGATGTGTGAGAGCTCACTGTGGCAAAGGTGGTACACTTCAGTTACACATATGTAGGGATGTATATGAAAAAGGGTGCATTGTACTCATTTATTGGTGTAATAAAGCTGTGACCTATGGAGATAGTATGGCCTTTGATGTGGATGTCCTGCATATACTCCATAGTTGTGTTGCATACAAGGGAGTAGTCACCATTGTGGCCACATGTTGGTGGATGTTCCACATACCATCTACCCCAGGACACAGGCCACATACTACTGCATCTGCTTATAGGGTGTGATGTCTCCATTATGCCTGGGTTGTGCATTTTTTTTCATAATGTAACAAATCCTCCAATGTTTTTGTTTAATCTCATGTGTTGTCATGGCTGTGTAGCAGTCCTTGGCATGTGTTGATACTGCCTGTATTATACTAATATCACAGTTGGAGTTAATGATTGCCCACAATCTGTAGTCCTCTAGACAGCTGTTTGGGCACAGAATGTCTTTGTCATTCCTGACATCTGTGACTTAAGCAATGGACAGGAAAGCGCCTAGCAGATAGCCCTGATAAATGAAAGTGATCACTGGACTCCAGATATAGGTCACTTCACACATTTCAACATATTTACATGCCACAGATATGATCCAGTGGTCTACCCACATGATGATATAGGTGATTATGGCCACATCTGACAGTGTAAGCAAATACCTCTTTGTGGATTTGTGTCAAAAGCCATGATCTAGTCAAGTTCCACAAGATGATAGTGTTGTCATCATGCATGCCCTCAATGACCTCTTTGAAAACATCTAACAGATGAAACAGACATGCATGTAGCATTAATAACTCACACATGTATGTTGCACACAGCTGAGATATTATTATTGTCCATTTAGAAAAGGTTCATGATTACATGTTGGTCTACCTCACAGATGACGAGGGTCAGGATGTGTCTATACTTGCATGTATGCATCAGGTGCTGCCCCCTCCACTCAGATGGATGCATGTTGATGTGCACCCTTTTACAGAAACACATTCCATCTGGAGGTGTTGAAGTGTGTATCCAACTGTGTCAAGTAGGTGTATGTTTTGAGTCATGCTATAGGCGATCTGTGAGTTTCTCACAGCCCATTAATTCAGTGTGATAGGCCTGGATGCAAGTAATACAGTGCATACTGCCTATCTTGATCTGGCCTAGGGTTTGGACACAATCCTCCACTCAGGTATCACTGACATCACTAGACAGTTAACCAATTGGCTCACTGACAGAAAACATACCGTGAAGATTGATGAAGCAACCTCTACCAGTAGAGCTATCAACACTGGCATGCATCTAGGATTTGTGCTGGTCCCTTTGCTGTTTGGAATCTATTTCTTGACATTCCAGGCTACAGTATACAGCCTTTGGCTTATCAAGTTTGCTGATTATTGGATATTGGGTACAATCACTGAGTCCACCAATGATATTAACATATTACAGGAGGGGCTAACACAGATGAATAATTGATGCCAAAACCACATGGTCTACAGATAAATGCAAACATGTGTCATTATTTTTGCCTTCTGCAAAGTGGAATCTCCTGCTAATTACAGCACTGACAACACTCCCCCATGCTCAAAACCAGTGGTGCAAGATCTGGGAACACATGTAGATAGCAATCTGAACTTCCACCACCAAGTTTATACAGTGGTATGGAAAGGCTACATCATGCATCTCATAAGTCAGGCCATCATATACAGATCTGAGGATAACAGCATTGTACTCAAACCTCATCAGAACACTAATAGAATATAATGCTTTCTTTTGCATGTATTTTCCCAGACACCTTCAGCAGCTGGAAAGATAGGGGTTTCTCACCAAGAAAATGCAGGGCTTACAAACCATGTCTTGACATATTTAGATCACTGAAATCCCTGTCACTGTAATCTGTATCATATAGGATGAAAACTTGTGTCTCTCTGAACCTGCCCTGATGGGAATACTGCACATCTGCAAATCAGATATAGCTAATGACATCAGCATATTCTGGTGAGAGGAAGATGGTAATAGCAGTGCCCCACATGCTGGCATAAAATGCTTTTTCTAAATTCAAGGAAGTGCACACACACACACACACACACACACACACACACACACACACACACACACACACTCACACACACACACACACACACACGCACATGCACACGCACATGCACACACACATACACACACACACACACACACACACACACACACACACACACACACACACACACACACACACACACACACACACACACACACTCACACACACACATGCACACACACACACACACACACACACACACACACACACACACACACACACACACACGCACACACACACACACACACGCCAGTTGACTGCTGTGAGAACAGAACTATCTAAATACAAAGAACCATTTATTCTGTAATTTTGTATGGGATAGTTGCTCCTTGAAGGCATTACCGCAGAGGCACTAGAGAGGAGAATAAAGATTTGATTTCTTTTTAAATGACTGTTGCTTTGGATTTCATTGTTTGCTGTTTGGTTTAGATATTGCACATATGCCAGGTCAATTATACAGATTAAAGTTAACAGCAGGGCATTTCTGCCATTTGTGTAGAATTTAATTTCTGTAATATTATTAAATAATTGCTACATTTTATACTTGTTACTGTTAATGGTATTTGAACCCATAGCCTCTGACTATAATCTTACACTTGACTCCTACAGCTGGTTTGTACTACAGAATGATGCATGCATGCTTGCTTTTACATTTAGGATATGCATGCTTACTTTGCTACTACTGTATAGAAAGGAACAGTTTTTTTTTAAATTTCTTTAAATTTTAAAGCTGCGATAATACCTCTCTTGTACTGCATACATGCCATTTGCTTCCCTCATTCTCTCTAGACACTCGGCATGGGCTTGCCTATTTGCATCTATTTCAAAATTAACTGTGAAAAGAAAAGAAAACAACAGAAGACCATTATGTGCATCAGTATTACCTACATTTAGCTTTCTAGGTATTATAAATTCTCTTTATTATCATACTTACACAACTGTGGGATATTGCTAGTTTGGAACTCATCCAACCACTGGTTGAGTGTATCTCTCTTGCACCTTTTCAGATCACTGAAGTGGTACCTACACTGTTCTCCAGTGTGTGGGATGACAGTCACACTGAATACAGACTTGGCCAGACTATTCTAAGCATCAAACTTGTCCAGGGAGCCAGAATAGTTCCCCTGCAGAAGCCTTTGGTTGTGACACTTTACCAAAAGTCCAGTAAATATTCTAGACTCTTGGGCACCCTACCTCTGTATCCTAAATTGGGCACCTTCCCCTCTAACACCAGACATGTGTAATCCCAAAGCAGTGCAATAGCAAATAATGATTTTTCTGCCAGTTCCTGTTATCATGTTTAATGGTAGTGTGAAACTTGAGCAATGATGGCAAATGGATTTGTTGGATGTTAAGTGGACAGCAACAGTGCCAAACAGAGAGGAAAGCAATTTTTGAAATTGGAAGGTTAATCTGACATTTGACATTAGTTTGAGGAGTGTTGGCTACTTTACTGTTAGGTGATTTAACTTCACAGCCATGCACTGTGAGCATAAATTTCATAACCTGACACATTTGTTTGGCTTTATACACTGCTAAAATTGATTTTACAATGTGGGATTCGAACTTATGCATAAGGGCAAAACATTTTCTTTCACAGTGGCAATTTTCCATCTTTGCCACAGAAGGGCTTCTCAGAAGTACTCATGAATTATTTATTGACAGATTGACGTGTTAACCATGTATGTGTGTGACCTGGCAAGGTCCTTGTATAGACATTCATTTTTGTATGTGTGTTATTTAGGTGTGAAGCCCATCTGAGTCCAGATAGCGGAATTATACTTACAGTAATATTGTAGACAGTATACCCTCGTTTATACCTCTGAACTTTCAAAACACAGTAAGGGTGTCTTATCCCTCATATATAATTCATATCAGCTCCACTATTTATAATTATGTATAAATTGTTTTAAGTGATGTTTAATATAATGTGAAATGGAACAGCAGTAAAAGGTCTGGAATTTTCTATATTAGAACCCAGAACCATGTGTATGGCAGCCCTAAACTTACACCTGCTGCCACAAGAATAGTGAAATAACAGCTGATATTTTCCTGTTCATTACTATAAACTGAACCGTCACAACAATAAAATATATTGCACTTTCTGTATTAAAACCCAGGACCATCTTCATTACAGCCCTACACTTATACCTGCTGCCAGAGGAATAGTTAAATAACAGCTGGATATTTTTATACTCATTAACTTCTGTGTATTAAAGCAGAGTTATGTGGTGGAAAGCAAAAACTGCAAACGTATCCTTGTTGACATTTAGAATGTCTATGCCCTGTCTGCAATTGTTCTGTCTGCTTCCTGTTTGGGCAACTAGTCCAGGTTTGCTCACTGCTAAGCTTTGCACAAATGAGATAAGCAAAGCTAAACATGACAGTTGTTGTGTATCGCCATCTCCCCTGTTTGTGCTAAGCCATGCAAACACTGCCTTTAAAAAAATAAAGAAAGAAAGAAAAAAGGGAAATTATGAGAAATTAAGAAATCAAATCTATTAAATAAACAACAGTACAGAAATATATATTGGTACACATGAAATGTTTTCACACAGGTCTGCATCTGAACTTTCACTCCATTGAACCTTAAAAGCACAGTAAGGGTATCTTATCCCGCTTTGCCACAGAAACAGCTTTGCAGCAGAGATTGAAAATCATTGTGCATACAAGCAACTGCAATATCATTCATAGGTTCAGATCATAGATTAGTACTAGACTAATTGCCCTTGCGGGCCATTTTAAGCCTGGCCAATTACCCCATGTGAGAATCAAACCTTGCACCTTGGGTCTGCAAGGTAAACACCTTAGCCATTCTGCCTTCCTCCCACCCCACAGTATTAACAAAACACATGACAGTTGTTTGTGCATGTATTAATTTCAGATGTAGTGCAGTGAGTGATCACACAACAGTTTATGACTATTGCTTCCAAAAATGCAGCTCTGTCTTATCTCTTTGTGTTTGTTGCTCATGCTTCTCTTCCTGACCAGAAATCTGAGATATGCAGTCTGTAAGGCATCCTGTATCATTGTCCTTAGAATGTGTGAGGATATTAAATGGCAATAATATAAAGTTGTCAAGAAATGAAGGGGAGTTTGGATGTTACTGAACAGAAACTGTGAAATGCATGCTGCTTACTTACACTTAAAACCTTTATACAATTACTTCTATACTCTCTCAGTTTAACCTGGCTGACACACCCACTGGAGGTAAGGGAGTCTGGATTGCTGTGGTGTTTTCCTTCTCCCTACCGGTAAGCCATCATAGTTGCAACTCATTAGCAACAAACACTGAGAGAGTGCCTACACTATGTTTACATCTGATCCACGAAGCCAAGTATTTATGATTCAGCAATTCTAATGATTTCACACCACATCTGCATATTTACCATGCTCACAGCCCTGAATCTACTATAGAAAGGGAACAGCTAGGGAACCTGAAGGTGAGGAGACTTGTTTATGTGGCTAACACAGAAGAAGATATTACTTTGTGATTTATCTGCACAGAACACTACTGAGCTTGATAGGGTATGCTTGCATTGTTCAGTTATATACCGAATATGCAAATAAGTCACTAACAAAATTCTTTGATATACATACATATATATATATATATATATATATATATATATATATATATATATATATATATATGTGTGTGTGTGTGTGTGTGTGTGTGTGTGCATTAGCAAATGCTACTGTAATGTGTATGCACTTCTTTGAAGTTTACTGATTGCATACACATATTTGTCAGGGCATTTTACTTTATCAGATACACATGTGCTAATGTTGCAACAGTGTTTCTCTTTACAGTCTTCTATTGCTATTTCAGTGAAATGTAAATGTCCTATATCATCAATGACACACAGGTGCTATCCTTCTAGGATGGCCCATAGACACTTCTAGGGAAGTGCTGGCCATAGGTAGATGTGACTGGCAATTACAAAACAGTGAATGTTCTGTGGTAAATGTGTATACATGTTTCAGGGACATTTTATTTGACAGCACTTTTAGCATTTCACTGGTGGTTTGTTTGCAAAAAGTGTCATTTGCCCATTGTTTTGGGGGGTAGGGGAGCCAAGTTCCATTTCTGTGTTTGTACAAATAACATTTGCTATTGTTACTCTCCTTGTTTTGGATCCAACATTGCTTTGTATGTGATTGTAACATATTACAACCACATAATTCCTTTTTTTTGTTTGAATATCTTGTCTGTTTTTTTTTCTGCAGTTGGTAATATTGAAATTCTACCTTTTATGTGTTATATTTAAGCAGGACTTTTATTTATGTGATACTTATGTGTATTATCCATCTTTTGTGTTTTATGTCACCTATGACTGTGGCACCCAGGTATCCCAATCCCTGCAACCCCCCCCCCCCCGTGACCCTGAGACTAAAGTCATTGTGGAAGCATTTAGAAGACATGGTGCCTTTCTGCTTGAGAGGGGACCTGGGGATATGTTTTGCAGAATGCAAATTTGGCAGCAGATAGTGGCTGATGTAAATGCAGTAGGTGCCCAGAGTGGGACATATGATCAACTGCATCACAGAGCCACTGACGTAATTTCATCAGTCTGGAGGACAGCAGCTGCAGTGCCCCATGAAAGGGTGGTTATGGGGGGCTGCTACAAAAGCACCACTGACACCAAATGAAGAGTTCCTGTCCAGTGACAGGGATTCAGTGAGCTCAATGGAAACTGCACAACAGCATGCCATTGATGTTGGTGCTGCTGTTTCAGGGAGGACAGGTATGTCCCAGGAAGAGCTTCCAGGTAGGCTTACCTATCTCAGTTGTGAAATACTTCTTATGTAGTAAAATATGGACAGCAGTACTTAAGGTCTGTTTAACATAATTGTTTAACATATTTTTTTGGGGGGATAGTTGTAGAGTGATATAGTTAACAACACATTCTGGTTGATTACACTTGAACTTGGGGTGGACATGTCATCCACATTCTTGTTAAAACTATCATTAATGGACATACAAAGGAAATAATTTTAATCCCATGTGTCACTGTTAATTGCAATGATGGTGTCCTTATCTTTTGCTTAACTTCTTCTAGGACCATCCTTGATAAGAAGCTTACAATCATCTGCACATGGTAAGCCAAGCATTTATATGTCAGTACTAATGAGCAGTTCAAAGAAATATTTACTTTATCGATATGTGTGATGTAGGTGTCAAGACGTTTGTGTGTATTGCTGTACTGTCTGTAACAGTGACACCACTGTTAGTTTGTTAGCGTATATTGGACAATGATAGTTTAGGCATTAATTTCTTTCCTGTGTTTGTTGCTTGTTATCACAGGTGATCCTAAGAGTGGAAGTTTAGGACTCTTACCACCTGATGACAGAATATCAGCAGACTCTGATGATGATGATAGCCAAAGAGTAGCACAGTTTGGGGGTGCAGTGGAAAAATCTGCCACTGAAGTTGACATTCATCCATACCCTGTAATTCCATCGGACACAACCAGTAGGCCTATGCCAACCTATTCCAGTGAGCCCTCAGATATTGGACCGGTGGAGGGTGCGACACTCACTCAGGGTAGTGTGGTTACTGCAGCTTCAGTGCCTATTGACTCTGGCCATAGCCAAAGTGTGAGCATGTTCCAATAGGTCCTCCAGAGAAATGCTTAGAGTTGTAGATGTGGCACATGCTGACATGTGTGACTGTCTCCACTGTGTTGCTGATTCAGTGGAGTGGATGCATGATATGATGAAATGAGAGGTGTTTGTGATGGAACATCTGCTAAGGGGGGGACAACATCCACTTGAGCATAGGTCAGCCACATCATCTGATGTTAGCTGATGGGTCTGTGCCTGATCATGCTCTCATAGTGCCACTACTTCCACTGCTCCATCACTGGTTGAAGTGTCCACACGCAGACATGGCTGGCCAAGGGGTTGTGGTCCTGGGAATCCTCGTGAGAAAAGCTTGTCCAGCAAACATCAGTCACATTCAGGTGGCAGCATGCATCTGACCATGGGCATAGACATGCCAGTGCAACTCCTGGCAGAGCCAGTTCTCATGGTCTGGTGCAACAACAATGAACTGCCACCTTTACCATACAGAATTCACACTTGTCTGACATACCAAGACATAGAGCTAGCACAGAGCTTAGCTGTGTTTTTGCAGACACTCATGTACTAATTTCACCTGGAGGGCCAATACAGACACACAGTTACATGGTTCAGCAGTGAGGCTTAAAGCTCATTCTGTCTCAGTGGCCATTTGTTACATTATGTATGTGCAATGCCTGTTTCTCTTTCTTACTCACATGCACTCACTTACCTTTTGTGTCAGTCTAGGCTTCCTGCCCCCCACCCCCACAACACCATGTGCAATTGATGACGTGTGCCATATCCTTGTTTTTTATCTTTTAAATTCAGGGATACATAAGCTTTGTGTCTGATGCTCAGGTTGTATAGCTGACTTATTGCTTAGTATATCTGTATTTGTGATGCTGTTTTGCTAATTGTACTTTTCACATATTTTGGTCTTACAAAGTTAGACATTTGATAGAATCAAAACAGTTTTTGCATCATTATTTTTAAGAATCTTCTGACAGTTATGAAGTCTGAAACTGAAATGTGTGTCATTAATTTCTAACCTCTCTTTAATGATTTTTCAGTGCAAAAGTATGAGGCTAAACTGTGGACATTCAGTGACCATCAGTACTTTTGAGAGGTATGAATGTGTGAAACGTTGATGCCTGGGACCTATTACTTGATAGAGGACACATGCATTCATATAAGTCTCTGTTGTCACATGTTGAAGTCATTGTTGTACAAATCACCCACCTTTTACTTACTTACATTACCAAGTAAAAATATGCAAGGATATGCTATTCATTTGTATTATTACACAATTCTACTTTAATACTCCAGGTTCAACACTTACCTTGTAAATCCAGCAGTTGTTACAGTTTTAGTTCAGGGCTGACTCTGTTTGATGATAGGGGTACACAGCCATTACATGGGTAGGTAAAGGTTCTGAGCATTGCCTGGCATCAATGTTACTATATGTATGTTTTCGCCCCTTAGGTGGTGAGTAAGTGTGCTATGCATTGCCTCTTAGCCAATGTGAGGGAATATTGAGCACACCTACATCTGCCTACACCCACAGCAGCTTCTGGTTCCCCCTCTGACTCCTCACCTGCATGTGGTTGTGGTGACCTTGCCATTGGTGGTGGGATGTGTACCCCTTCCCCTTGTTGATCCTACAGAAGCTGTTTTCTCAGGATGATGTTGGGAAGCATGGCACAGATAGTGAAGATTTCAGTACAATGTAAGTGGATTGTACTGCAGGGTTTGCCTAGATGTATGTAGGTACTGGATCTATGACTTCAGCAGCCCAAACACATCCTCTATGATATTTGTGGTTTGAATGTGTCCCTCATTATGATGAACTTCAGCGTGTGTGTGTGTGTGTGTGTATGTGTGTGTGTGTGTGTGTGTGTGTGTGTGTGTGTGTGTGTGTGTGTGTGTGTGTGTGTGTGTGTGTGTGTGTATGTGGATGTGTGTGGGTGTGTGTGTGTGTGTGTGTGTGTGTGTGTGTGTGTGTGTGTGTGTGTGTGTGTGTGTGTGTGTGTGTGTGTGTGTGTATTTCTGATGGGCTTCATCAACCACAGTTCCAGTGCATAACTTGCATCCACTAGTAAATGATCCTGTGGGATATAACCCCTAGTGAATATCCAATACAGTTGGGAGGTGTGCCAGATATGTGAGCCGTGGTGACTGCCTGGGTTCCAGCACAAACGTTCAAGATGATTACCTTAGCATTACACATGACTTAGCAGTTAATGGAGTAGACACACATTCTATTTATGTAGACCCTTCCCTGTTCCCTGGGTGGTGCCTTGATTTCTATATGTGTACAATCTATGGCACCCAGTACTTCAGCATAGTGTGCTACAGGGTAGAACTCCTGCATATTTGTGGCCCTGTCCTCAGAAGTACAGGGATAATATATGTTGTCACTGGCATGTTGGAGCGTATTCAGGGATTGGTGGATGATCCTGGATGCAGGTGCCTGTGACATCCCAGGCAAGTCTCCTGTTGGTCTCTGAAAGGTCCTTGTAGCTAAAATTCTAAGTGTTAGACATACCTTCATCTCCACTCGTATTGGTTCCCCTTGGTTTGCCCTGGATCTAAGTTGAGGTCGGCAGAGTTTGCAAACTTCCTGTAGTGCTCTACAATTTCCACCTCATGCAGATTGTGATAAGTTAACCAGGCTCTGAAAACTCTTTGCTTTATAGGGACCGCACCATTAAGAAGGGGGATATATCCAATCACAATGAATATATGGAAATACGATAGATAGCCAGGTTACAAGCAGACAAAGAGCCTGGACTTAATGGTGTGGTCCCTTTAAAACTGGAACTCAGAAGGCAGAGACTGATGAGATAAGATTTTTCAGTTGGTGATTACCCTTTAAAAGGCTCCAAAAGAAACGGGAAACAACAGGATCTGAAGAAGGCTGATTAAGCTGAAAGTGCTTGTCTGTTTCGTTTTGGATTTCTTGGATTTACTTGCAAGTTTTTACTTAGTTATCCTCGGAACTTAAATTTTGAGCTTGGATTTTAGCTTTTTTAATTAAAGTGTTTAATTTTAACAGTTCTGCCTGCTAACAAGAGCTTTTTATCCTAATCTGTTATTCTCATTCTTACAAGGCTTGTTTTCAGTGAAACTGGTACGTTTTATTTCACTTTAGATTTCAGGATTTGCCAGATCTCACATGCACTCATGTTACTGGACTATAAATACCAATATGACTCAGTCATTGTCTGTGTGGGTTTAAAAGACCTGAGACATACCTCACTGGAGTATGTAACATTATGGATGTCTTGGGATATGTGTTCCAGGCCAGTATGAGCCTAGCATTAAGCAGCATTTTGCCTTATCCAGGATGCCACATTACAAACAGAAGATGACTTATTTTAATAACTGGCATAATTTTTGGTGTTGCTCCAAGGGGGGGTACAATATTTGTCAGCATAGGAGAAAATAGTCAACAGACCATGGTGAATATTAGGTAAAACTTCATTCTCCCCCACAGAATCTTTTTTTAGGCAATGCCAATCTGACAAACCTTCTAGCATTGCAAAATCAAACTAGGAAAATCTAAAGGTGTTACTGCTAAATGCCAGTAGTCTAAATGAGAATCTCCACTTCCTACAAACTCTCCTCACCTTGGCAAATGCTGATATTTGTGCAATTAGTATAATATGGTTTAAAGCCATAGAGAGAGTCCTCCTCTGTTTGGTATCTACTTCTCTGAAGTCCAGGCCAACACGAAGGGAATTTAGCTGATAAAGTTCACAGATGATTGCAGGTTGGGAGCTATTACTAACTCCCCAAGTGATGCTGACATCCTACAGAAAGGCCTCAATGAGACCAACGACTGGTGTCAGAACCATGGCCTTAAGCTCAATGCCAAAAAATTTGTCTTCATCCCCTTTGGGAAAAACCCGGCTCCCTTGAATTACCATATTGACGGTAGTCCACAGAACACAGAAGGCATTATAAGAGATCTGGAAACACAGGTTGACAGCAACCTCTCTTTTGACCACCACATTGCCACTGTGGTCAGAAAGTCCTTGGCACATCTCATTACTATGGGTTTTACATCCAGGAAGAAAGAGGTCATTGTCTCCCTCTACTCTTCCCTCATTAGGCCAGTCATCGATTACAATGCCCTATTTGGCATGTACCTCACTAGACACCTGCAACAACTGGAGAGGCTGCAAAAGTACCTCACAAAGAGGATCCAAGGCCTTAAACACTTGTCCTGTATGGACAGACTCAAAAACTCCAACCATTCTCTGTCTCATATTGCCTACTTAGAGGCAATCTCTGCTTGACATACAAAGCCATGTCTGACCCAGCTCTGTTAGAAATGCTGCACCTAAAGAAATCACAATCCTTCCATACCACATGCTCCTGAGACCTCAACCTCACTACCTCAATCAACAAAACATGCTGGAAGGACAAGTTCATAACCCAGGGACTGCCCATGCTATGGAATATACTTCCCATACATGTCAAGCAGAGCACCTCACTGGCCCTCTTCAAGAGAAATCTTGATGAATGGAAGGGAAATAGAAAATTCACCCTGGGGATCACTCCAGTGGCTCTACTCGACAGAGGCACTAGGAACTAAGGTTGGGTGGCACGATGCCAGGATAATCCTATGGGCTAGGCTTGTAAAGGCTCCAGGGCCATTAGCCTAGTACACACCTATGAAGCTATGAACCTATGAGAGCATCCCAGCAGTGCAGGGCTACACTGTCATCCACACATTTAGATCAGCTACTGAATAGGCAGTGACTAAAAGTTGAGGTGTCTTGATTTACATCAAAACCAAACATGCCTCAAGGCTGGTCAAACAGGATGACACACTCAACCTCCTTCATGTCCAAATTACCATAGGTAAAGCTTTGCCAAATCCTTGCAAGCTGTAGGTCCCCCTCTATACCCCAGGAAATGCATGACATATACCTAATCTTACTGGAGGCACTCGCCATTCAAAGCAATATTATATTTATGGGTAACTTTATCTACCCCACTAGAAACTGTGAATAATATACAACCCCAAACTTGCAGGCCCAGAAATTTAAGGACTTGGTAACACAAAAATGCTGGATCATGTAATTCATATGCTCACTCGGAGTGTAAACATTCTGGATCTGGCCCTCACTAGCATGAGAGAACATTGCACCCCACCCACCTCATGCAATGTCCTCTCTGGTAATGTCAGACCATAAATCTGTCTCTTTTGAAATAAAGATAAAACCCAGAACTACATCTAGCTCTGGAACATTTAGGAACTATTCTAAGGTAACCTTATTATTATTAAGTAATAACACGGCAGAATTTCAAGCTCCCATACCCAAACCCTAGGAACACTGCTACCTATGTTGACTATTTCATAGAAACCCTGTACAATAATGTTAATAGCTGCACAGCAGAAACTATACCTACCTGGAATAAGCACAGAACTAATTCAAAAAATAAGATACCCTGGTGGAATCCCAACATCAACAGTTTGTATAACAGAAGGAAGAAAATCATGACAAAAATAAGGAAATACATTGACCAGTAAGATAAAAACTATTTCAGCAATCTAAACAAGTAACTCAAAGAGCAGATTAAGTGTACCACATCTATATTTGAGGTAAAATAGCCTCCCAGACTAAGGACAGCCACAAGGATTTCTTTAGCTGTGTCCACAACCTCAAAGGAAGAACAAAGAGACATGCAGATTTTATTGTAAATGAAGCCACCTGCACTACGTAAAAAGATATAGCAACCCACTGGCCACCAAATTATACCCCTCTCCCCCAGCCACTGCTCAAGAAAAGACATCAAACTTACCCAGCCTCCAATTACTACTAGGAAACAGATCCTCAATGCACTCTCCAAGGCCAACAGCACTGCATCAGTGGTCACCAAAAATATCCCAGGATATCTTCTAAATAGCATGAAACACAGCTGGTCAGGGCCACTGCAGTTACAATTTAATGAAAGACTCCAGACAGGCTTCATACCATGTGAATGGAGAACTGCAACTGTCATCCCTCAGCACAAGGGCGAGTAATCTATGAACTCTGGTAACAATAGATACATAAGTCTGACTAATCTCATATGCAAAGCCATGGAAAGAATTAACATGGGAAATGATTAACAATGACTTAGGAAACCTTCAGATACTGGATGAAATTCACTTTGGTTTCATCATTGGCAGGTCATGCCTTCACAACTTAGTGGGCTTCTTCAAGAATGAGGGCAAAATGGTGCATACTGCCTATCTTTGACCAGGCCAAGGCAATTGACACAATACACCACTCAGGCAGTGTAGACAAATTCACAGAATTAGGTATACACCACTCTGTCACCTGTTGGATATCCACTTGGCTCACATATAGGACCCAAGAAGTTAGTATATGGGAATCTAACTCCACAAAGAGGCCAGCCATTAGCAAAGTCCCTCAGGGCTTTGTGCTGGGTTTGGCCCTTTTTGGCATCCACTTCTCTGAAATCAAGAGTGAAATTTAGGTGCAATCATAGAATCGCCCTAAGACTCTAATATCCTCCACGTAGGGCTGATACAGACCAATAACTAGTGCCAGGGCCATGGTCTAAAACTCAATGCCAAGAAATCCATAATAGTATCTTTTGGGAAGTCAGTTGCCCTGGAAACTATGAAAGTGATAACACATTTATAAGAGTAGACCTGTAGTTAAGGATTTGAAGAAGCATGTAGACAGTAACCCAGCCTTTTAATATTATTTGTCTATGGTTGTAAGGAAATTATTGCAAGTTGCACAACTTATAAGCAAGGTTATGGGTAAGTCCAACAAAGTATTTTTTCCTCTGTATTCAGCCCATATCAATCCAATCATTGAGTGCAACTCCTGCTTTGGTATGTTCATAGGTTCATAGGTTGGTACTAGGCTATCGGCCCTAGGGCCTATACAAGCCTAGCCATAACAATTCCCTGGCTATTTCTTCCCACATTATTTACTTCCCTGGACCCCTGTCTAGCAGGGTGGCTGACATGATCCCCGGGGTGAATTTCCTTTCTCCCATCCAATCATCAAGGTTCCTTTTGAAGAGGGCCAAAGAGACACTCTGCTTGACATGTATGGGCAGTCTAGTCACTCGTCTAGTCAGGATGAAATACATGAGTCTCTGTGGGTTCCGTTCAAGCAGCTTTATTATGTACAAACATATCAGGGTTGAAGCTTAATAACATTAACTTAGATAAACTTGTAAACAAACTTGCTATTACACTCATACATGCTCACTCTCTGGCTGCACTCACAAAGATACAGCACACACACTGTATTCTACATCCTCCCTCTTTGAGAAATAAGTCATGCAATGTTGATGATATTAATTGACATGCAATCAATCCAAATAATTCTTTGTCATGCAATTATACAGAATTAAATACATGTAATCAGTTATATCCATGTTGCTGTATATTTCACACTAGGTCTGGAAATACAACCAAACTATGTGATATAGAAATTAGAATCAGGTCTAGCAACTGGGACTGTCTCTGCTGAATGCTCAACTTTAGGGACATCAAGAACATCATCAGGAATGGAAGTAGAAGTTAAGACACGTTATGCAACAGGAACATTGTCTGGATTGCTCTGAGATCTAGAGTCTATATCACAGGAACAATGCTGCAATATCAATTCTAGTACAGGAAGATGTCTGCGATTTCTCCTGCAGTACACATCTTCAGATTCTACAAAGTAGGATCTCGGCTCAGTACATATACCTGTTACTTGACCAATTTGGTCAAAACCTTTCACCATTTGTATCCTCACTGGCTTTCCTTCTTTCATGGGCAAGGAAATCTACTTGATTTATCATAACTGGACTTCTAGAAAGAACACTTTCTGAAAAATTGGTCTTTAATTGTTCTGTTGTTCTTAACTTTAGGCTTCAACAAACAGGAACTAATAGGCAGCGTTGTTGTGGTTTGTCTAGACAGAAGTTTCTGAGCAGGTGAGCCAAGTATATCGTCACGGGGTATGTTTCTGAGATTAAGTAAATTCAAAAAGACATCAGTATTATCACACTTTGACCTTTCAAGTAATTGCTTTGCACTCTGTTCAGCTAGTTCATTTGACTGTGAATATCCTGGACTACTAGTAACATGTACAAAGTCCCATTATTTTGCTAATTTCTGAAACAATTGACTGGTAAACTGGGAAATGTTATCAGAAATAACTTTGTGTGGACTACCATGGACTGAGAAATGATGTTTCAACTTGGTGATAACAATAGTGGACATTAGGTTAGGTAGTATATCAGTCTCAAACTAGTTTGAATAAGAGTCTATCAACACTAAGTAATGCTGATTGTTCCACTCGAATATATCTGTGGCTACTGTTGACCAAGGTAGTTCAGGAATTTGACTTAGATGAAGGGGTTCTTTTTGCAAATGCAGTTTAGTACTATTGCATACTGAACAAGAAGAAATCACTTTATCAATGTCTTTTACTAGAGAAGGCCATGTCTTTTACTAGAGAAGGCCAAAATAGTAGTTCTGGTAGATTCGGAACCTGGGTGATCATGATGCAAAATCTGGATATATTCATGTTGTCAGGAAGGAGGAACAACAATTTTAGGACCTTTGAAATTAATGCCATCTTCCATCAACATCTCATCTCTGTAAGGAAAATAAGTTTGCCCTTCAGGTGGTACACTAGATTGCTTTGATGGCCATCCAACATTAATGTAATGATTGAGCTTTTACAAAATTGGACCAGTCATTGTATGATTTCTCAGCTCATCAAGTCTTGTGGTAGAAAAATTATGCACTTCAATGACATCAAAATCAAAATGCTCTGCATGAAGCTGTTCCGTTGTATTTCTGGGTGATCTGGATAAGGTATCATACAGATAAAGAAGTCTGCCTTTTGTATAGACTATTTTGAAGTTGTACTTTTGCAATCTGAGCATCATTCTTTGTAATCTCACCACAGCTGAATGCATAGGCTTCTTTAGAATAGTAACTAGAGGTTGGTGATCAGTTTTAATCTGAATAGCTCCACCACAGACATAACCATGAAACTCTGAACATGCAAATACTGCTGCCAAAAGTTCTTTTTCAGTTTGAGCATATTGCATTTTCAATTTGTGTAAGAGTTCTAGATGCATAAGCTACTGGTCTGCCTTCTTGAAGAATAACTGTGCCAAGACCAAATTTTGAAGCATCACATGAAATAATTACTGCTTTATTGACATCATAGTATCTTAATGTAGGTGGGTGGCAATTTTCTGCTTAAGGTCTTCAAATGCCTTCTGGTGCTACTCCAATCAAGATCATATAACATTTTTGCACACTCTCTCAAAGGTACTGTCAACTCACTAAGTCTGGTATAAACTTTCCTAAATAATTGACCATACCAAGAAAACATTGTAGAGCCTGGACATTATCTGGTGCTGACATCTCAAGAATGGCTGCTTGCTTGGACGGGGTCTGGTCTGAAGCCAGTGCTAGTAAATAAATGACCTACATCTATAACTTCTGCTAGTTTGAATTTGCACTTCAGAGGATTGACCTTAAGTTCACTTCATGTGCTCTGTCTAGAACTTTCTTAAGGTTTCTGTCATGCTCTGCTTCAGCACTGCCTCCAACAAATAAATTATCTACTATTATGGCACAAGGATAACCTGAAAAAATTTGCTCCATTGCATGCTGGAAAACTTCACTTACAGAATTTATTCCAAATGGCATCCTGAGGAATCCGTATCTGCCAAATAGGGTACAGAAAGTAGTCATTAATGAGGATTTGTGATTACTTACAAAAATAAACTTTTTGCATCCAAGACAGAAAAACAGTGGCATTTGGTATTAGGGTTGTGATTCCTCAAGTGTACGCATTGGATGATGCAGTCTCCAACGCTTTGTTCAAATTTCTTGGGTCAATACATATTCTGATTTCATCTGAGCCTTTTTTGTAGGCTACCATGGATGACACCTATTCAGTTGGTTCTGTAACTGGACAAATTATACCCTGCTGCACCATTTTATCCAACTGAGCTTTGACTTTATCCTGCATAGCTATCAGAACTTTTCTTGCTGGTTTTACTACTGGACTGACTTCTGGGTCTAACTTCATGGAATACACAACTGGAAGTTTGCCCAGCTTGTCATCGAAAACATCAGCATACTCTGAGAAAATAGTTCAGTAAAATTGGAACTAGGATATGTGCTTATATGATGAACTTCTTTGGTAAAAGAAAGCAAATTCATTCTCAAACTGTCTCTGATACCCAGTAATGACTGCACAGGTCTTCAGACTACATAGAATAACAAGTTGTAACTGTTCCAAGCCAAATAATATGAAAGCACTACTGAGCCTTCGGTTTGAATGTCTTCACCTCTATAAGCAACAATTTTGCCCTACTGGCCACATTGAGTTGTTCACCAGTTCTCACCTTAGCAAATGTGTCTGCTGACATAACATTACACTTTGAGCCAGTGTCTACTTTAAGGTCGGCGAATTTACCATTAATCTGCACAGTACAAAACACTTCATTCTTTGCCAACAAATGTACTGCATCAACCTTTTCACCAATTACTGATATACCATCCAGAAAGAAAGTAGAATTGCAGCTTTCTATATGATCGACTTGCTTTTTCAGGTGACCCCTCTTTATAACTGTGTGAGGTTTACTTGATTTGCAAAACTTTTGAAAACAGTTCCATTTTTTTTTACATTTGTGGCATTGCTGACCAAATGCTTAGCATTTTTTTTTCTTTTAGACTCATGATTGGCATCATAATTGTGACAGTTAACAATAAAGCTGGATTTGGGTTTTGCTGACTCACCCTTGTACTGCACTGAGCATGTTCTTTTCTTTGAACTTGCTGGAAAACTGTGACTCCTCCCAGGAAACCCCATAGTGGTTGTTGCTGCCATGTGCTTAGGCCTGCTTCTGCTAGCCATGTGTTGCATGCTGTCTACATTTGCTCTGGAGCCTGCTGAAACCATGCTCATCACTTGGAAACATACATGTGTGCCTTTCTGTAACTTCATGGATTTGACAAATCTCAATAGCTTTGCTCAGCATTAAATCCCTATCACAAAGCAACACCCTTCTCACTGCAGCAGTAGTAATACCACACACAAGCCTGTACTTTATCAACTCATCTTTTAAGTCACCAAACCGACATATTTTAGCTTTGTTTCTCAGGTCTGTTACATAAGCTGCAAAAACTTTCCCTGGTTTTAGATCTCTTGTGTAAAACAAATGCCACTCTAATGTAATATTTGTCTGGGGGTTACACATTTCCCTTAACTCATGCTTCAAACACTCAGGGTCCTCCCTTCATTCAGCCTGTATAACAATATGATGGTTTTCACCTTCTCCCTCATATATTGCTGATGCATACACAAATTAACGCTCTCTTTCATTGGCCTCTGACCCAGCTAGGTTTAGCAAAATGAATGCCCTGGTGCATGCATCTTTGTCTGAATAAGCTGCTTGTATAAAAATATCATACTCTTGCTTAGATATTCTCCAATTCTCTGCAGTATTCTGATCAAATGCCAGTGGTGAGGGTTTTCGAAATCCATCTGCCATATTAACACATACCAGCAAAGGCTTTTGCAAGTATGCATGAACATACACACCCAACACAATAAACTTTTCAAAATGGCTATATTTTGACTGTACCTTATGAAATAGTTGCACTTTGCACACAAACTCTTTGGAATAAATGTACAGTAAAACACACTCACTGTACGCACTTTTACACATGTTGAGATACTTTGAATAACTGTAGTTATGCACTGAATACAGTGCGGAGTAGTAGTTATGCCAAAATACAGTACTTTGCCAAAAAACATGCAGTTGCCTTGCTTTATTTATGCTTAATGTGCCCTTTTTGCCCTTTTTATAATCATTTTGCTCGTTTAATCACTTTTCATGCCCATTATACTTGTGCTTGTTTTACTCTAAACATGCCTGTTTTGCTTTAAATATGCTTGTTTTGCAATTCTGAGGTAATTCTGAATGCCTTATGTGCTTTTCTGATAACTGTTTCATCAAATATCTTAATTTTAAACATTTTGTTTTGTTAATAAACGTTTTGTGCCTCTCGCTTGTCTAATAATGCAGTTTGTGCCCTTGTAATGATCTGTTTTATCTTTCTTATAAAATAAATAGTTCGTGCAAGTTTTCATTACCTTTGGTTCATTTCTGGCCCTTTTTCATGCTCGTTTCTCTTCATTTACCTTCACTGTTAACTCTGTGCCTCTTAGCCCTGAAAAGCTAAATATATAAAATAGACGAGCCTCTGTGGGTTCTGTTCAAGGAGATTTATTATGTACAAACACATCAGGATTGAGGGTTAATAACTTTAACTTAGATAAACTTGTAAACAAACTAGCTATTACACTCATACATGCTCACTCTCTGGTTGCACTCACAAAATGGTACTGAAGCTAGCATGTGCTGGCTATTTATATGCATGTGCCGACCTTGAAAAGCATTTCAAAAGTGCAACATACACACACTATTCTACAGTATGTATCTGACCTAGTGCATGCAACAACTGGAATGTCCACAGAGGTTCCTCTCAAAAACAATGCAGGTCATAAAGTCCTATGGGATCACTTGAAAATGGTATCCCTGTACTCTGTCTCCTACAAACTGTTGAGGGGTATCTATGTCTGCCATCAAAAGCATCCTTCATATATGGACCTTCTCCATATCTGAAATACAAATAACATCAGAATTACCAAGTGTAGGGACTTAAGCCTTGCTTGTGAAATAAATAGGGCTTGTTAGAGGGACAAGTGTCTCAGAGACTACCCTTCTCTAGAACATGCTTCCCATCCATTTGAAGCAGAGTTCTTCCAAACACAAGTCAAGTGTAACTTGGACTTGTGGATGGGGGAATCTCAGATTAACTCCTGGTCTGGCTCCTATGTTTCTGATTGATGGAGACAGCCTGAAAATAACTTTAGGGTAACAAAACTTGTCATATATACTTGGATTGCATGGCTAGGCCTATAAAGGCCACTGTGGTCATTAGCCTACTATACGGCTATGAAACTATGAGCCTGTGAACATAGCTAAATTTGTAGGGAATGTGGTCATAGTAAAAATTGTTTAAAGTAGATGGCAAAATATCACTAAAGGAATGGCTTGATATAATGCATTAGGAACTGCTATATGGGATATTTGATAAAGAAAAAATTGATATTTCAAAGCAGACATTGCAAAAAGCTTATTAGTATTCTCATTTTGGCAAGTGAGTATAAAAATGTATTTAGAACATACTAAGTTTGTTCAGCATCATGCTTTCCCATGAATACCGACTAAGGGAAGTGCGCAAGAGTTGGTGGGTCAATGACCCCAGGTGGAATGTGGGTAAAAGTATAGAAATGCAGAAATAGATGCACATGGGTACTTTGCTGATGTTACACTCATTACATGCCATAGTCAAACCCTAATGACATTGTACCATGCCATTTCTATGTGTGTTACAGCATGCTGGCAAAGTAGCATGCCACGCTAATTAATTTCCTGAAGTCATGCATCCCATGGCTTAATGTAGAAATGTACATGGACATGAGATGGCTACCATTATTCTTCGAACTGAGACCTTGTAAGTGGCTATGACTTCTGAAGGCACTGAATGTGGCAGGGCTCCTGGTTGATGCTCTAAAGAGAGCAAAATATTTGTATATCTGATGTACAGTGACTTCTAGGATGACCTAGTGGGGGACTCCTAGTGGATGCCTGTGTAGCCTTGCTAATGTGCTGACTGCTGCTACTGGCCTCCACTGCTCTGGTGAGTGCTGTGGATACTACCATATTAATTTGATGATGTCCCATCTCTTCCATCTATGCCGATGGGAAGAAGAGGTCAGAGACAATGTCCTGAGATGTATAGTAATTATGCAGGATAGGTCACTGCACTGCTATTTTACATATAGTTAAAAAGCCCCTTCCAAGATGTTTAAGTCTTAATTCATGATGTTTGTATGTCTTATTTACTTTTTCAGCTCTAGATCAGATAGAGGAGAACATGATCCTGTATTGAAGGAGGATGGAATGTCCCTTCAGACACCAGGGTCAGTATGATTACTGTTTTTGTGCAGATAATTTCAGTATATAACAGCTTCATTGTATTACCCCAGCAATAATTGTGCAGAGGTAAGTGTAACACAACTATGTGATACCATTACATAATGCGTGACATAATCTCTGTATATATGTTGGCATGATAACCCACATGCACACAGTGCACCCTCGGAGGATACATGCATTTTGCATTTTACATTTGCAAAATTATTCCCAGCACAGCATGCCCACTTACACATGGTACCAGGCATGCAGTGCTGTTAACCCACTATCACACCTTGGACATTGTAACAGAACAGGAAGTTCTACATCACTGGCCACACAGTAGTCAATCAAGTGCACATGCATGCCATTTCCAAGTGGCGTACTCATGACATTTGGAAAATATAGTAGTTCTGGCACATAATACAGATGAGCTTACATTACAGTGGCTGCCCGGCATATGCTGACTGTGCTACCATCATTGTCTTGTCTGCTTTTGGAGCACCACACTGGAACACTGTGCTTGTGGTCTGTGTGCTTAGTAATGCTGCCATGTCCACGGAACCTGTCTTTGCCTTTTTCCCACATGCCAAACATACCCACACTGGCAAACCTGTACACACTTACCATCATGTGCTATGGCTAACAACATTTTACTGATGTTAGTGTCACAACAGCTCTCCCTCACAGAGGCAAATCTTTTATTAGGAACATATGAAATTCTATACCTAAACATCATAATGGTCCCTTGCATAACAGCATGTATACCAGCTGTTTAGTCTACCTTTATGTACTTGTACAGCTGACTATCAATTGCAGACAGCATAGTAATGTTGTTTTTTCTATGTCTCTCTCTCTCTTTCTTTCTTTGTAATTGCCTCTTATATTTTCAATTGAAGTTTGTTCTTCTATTTCTTTCTATTAGTATTACCACTTTATGCAGTATCGTTTACAGCAATGCCAGCAGTGAAGCAGAAGATTCCACTCCACAATTATCCCTAAACTGGTGATACTGCTGGTAGGTCACAGTTTTTTATATGGCAGGAGGTGGAGGAGGAGCTGATATGTTGTAGTTTGTGGACTGACATCATGATGCCTGAATTAGCCACATGGAGACCTTTTTTGTGTGATCAGCAGAGTCGCACCATTCCCTAGCATTGCCTAGCGTGCAATATGAGGTAAGACCCATCAGGGAGGACAGTTATGATGGTGACTGACTTCTGCCTGAGTCCTGCCTAAGGAAGCATAATCAGAACCCAGGATCCCATCATATACCAAGTCAAAGTGCTCTTTTTCCTAGTGTGTCACCTCCCTTCCATGTCTGTAGTTCAATCCTCCCTATCACCACTTCCCTTTCCTCTGTCTTTCAATCTATGTGCCTGCTGTCAACCCCCACCTCCCCTGTTTGTCTTTGTCTCTGTTTTATGGCTGTGTGCCCCCACTTCCACACCTATACCCTCTTACCATCCCCTGAATTCAACTTACATCCTCCCCTATCCACCCATCTTGAAATAAATGGACACCTGTCTCAGAAAAAAAAAACAGACCATCCCCCACCCCACCCCCACAGATTCCTTCCCTGTGCCCATCTGTATGTTACTCTACTTGCTACTCCCCTTTCTTACTTCCCTCTTCTCCTGTTTCCTCCCTATTTTAATGAATGTAAAACAGATGGGAACTTTTCAGTTAGCCACATAACATGACTAAGCAATTCCTAAAGTATCTCAAAATTGCACATGTGCGTGCACATGCTCACATGCAAGCAACACGCTCGCTACTGCTGTCTGACAATTTTCCACCCTCACTCATGGCACACTTTCCCATTCAGCTACATTGTCTTTTATGCAAGTGTATTTCTTAATTAGTTAATAGAAGGGACAAAAAATTATTCCTTCATAACTAAAAATTACTTTCAAGCCATGTCCTGGTACTTGGTATCACTGCCACAGCCCTTATGTGGCCACATTAAGCAAATTTCTGAATCCCAGGGACAGTCTGTTGTATCCCATTAACAGGGTTAGCATACATGAATTTATAAAGTGCTTAATCTGAAATCTGAAGACAAAAATGATACATTGGTTCAGATGATATGAGGAAAAATTAACTTACATAAAGCTGGTTAGTCTTTTCTGTATATATTGATTTTAGAACTGAGCAGATGAATTAATGTAAAAAAAATGCTGAGATGAGTTAGTATCTTGCTGTGAAGCATCACTTGTACTGCTGTGAGATGTTCCTTTAAACATTCATAAGTCATAAATAATAAACTATATCTGCTGTGATAAACTGTATTGAAGTTGTAGTACAACCTTCACTTTTTCATTTCCCACAGTTCATATGGGACATCATTAGCTGAGATGGTACATTTGTGATTTAAAATGTTGTTTCTTTTTTGTAGTACAACTCTGTAAGATTAAGAATTACACCTTACAACTGCCAGAGGCAGATAGTGGATGTACATTGATGGTCCAGGTCCTATATTGTACAAGTTTAATTGGAATTTTCACGTATTAGGAGACATGTTCACATGTTAAGATTTATGCCATATATCCAGGTGTCTCAGTATTATCATTAGAATATCACAAGTAACATGCAATAGGCAGGTGAAGAGAATACTGTTAATTTCACAATAACAAAGTTAATTCAGAAACACCAAGGCCAATATTTAAATAGTTTTGTTCTCCATACTCAATTCATCTCTTCTTACTAATTTTAAACATTTATGTTAAGATTATTCCTATTGAGGTTAATTTCTGAAATCTGTTTCTAGCTTTCATTTACGTTGCTCCAGATTTCCATTGTTTTTATTTCCCATATTTCTTCTCTGTTTTCTTATTCTGCAGGTAAAGGATTTTGGTTTTAGTAGATAGAAGCATGTTCTGTTTTATTAGTTGCTTGGCCAGCCTGTATGTTTTACTGGCAATGCATTTACTGATGAAGGAAGAACAAAAGCAATGTGTAGTTACCACCTGGTACAGTCACATTACAATACATCAGCAGAGGACCGTCCATACAACAGCTTTCCTACATGGGCTAGTCATATGTATAATACAATTAGGTGCACATAATCATAAGATTTGTACAGATTTCTGATATTGTTTCATGTGAGTTTTTTACATATCAAAATACAAAGCTACTTACTGTAGACAGCAGTATTGTTTAGTGTGTAAGATATAGGACTATAGAGCTGGAAACATGGGATCTGAGTGTTTATCATCTGCTTGCAAACAGTATGGTGCTAACCTCAAGTGCCTGTGATTCCTCTAACAAGGATTGATAACTTTCTGGGGAGTTATACATATTAAAAACTACTAGGCAATTAGCATGGGGTTAATGGCCCTCCAGTCTAGATACTGAATAAGTGAAGTAGAGAGATACTGCATTACCTACGGTGGCCTAAGAGGCTCAGGGTTGCCACAAAAATGCCCTGAGGACAAATTGCACTGGTTGGCATTGGGATTCTAAGGACTGAGGTATCTGCATAAACTCCCAATTACAAATAAGGGCATTATGGTTGTTGGAGATATGCTATAATCCATGGAAAGATATTGAGTTTAATCTAGCACCCTTAAACTAACTGGCTTCTCCTGGTGATCCCCCCTAGTGAGCAGACGTTAATGTCTATAAGCACCACGACTTCTCACCAAGGAATGAAATGCAGCAGCAGGTAGTGTGAGTGAACACTGTATCAGCAAGGAACCACTTACTGTCAGCTAACTTATCAGCGACTGACAGACCATTTTCAAGTGGACATATATATTATACAGACATTGGCTGGCATGTACCACCACCAGTCAGGATGATGAGGAATGCATGGATTTACTCTACCAGCAGACAGCATTAGCAGCAGAGATCTTCTGGAGATAAAAAGAGGACAAACTGAGCATGTCACAGAGAAGTTGATCTGTAGAATACTCATTACGTTCCTCAATACTTCTGAATGAGCATATTTGTTTTCCCAGCATGCCAGTGGGCTGTCACTACCATGGTATGACATCTATGACATTGCTCACATTTCAAAAGTACTGGAACCTATAGACTGAACAATACCCCAACTAGTGTCTGTGGATTGTGGTATGGCAGTAGGAAGGGGTACACTGCACATTCTGTCAATTGCAAGTATTGTGCAATGCACAGCGATTAATAACAATGGGTATGCAGATTTGTATATATAGAATTTTCTGTATATGTAGACAAGCTACTTATTGTACTGTATTACTGCCTTTTAAATAATTTTTCAGTTGTACACTTGCCTTGCTGCATTTAAAAAGTTTTAAATTGCTAATTTTGTAGAGTTTTAATTGCATTTACTGTTTAGGGCTACACACTCAAGTGTATTTATAAACTGTGTTTATTTACTGTATTATTGCATTGCTTAGCATAGGGCGGCCACGGTGGTGCAGTGGTTAGCATTGCTGCCTCACAGCAAGAGGTTCTCCGGTTCGATCCTCGGCTGGGGTGCCTTCTGAGTCTGCATGTCCTCCCTGTGGTCGCGTGGGTTTCCTCCGGGTGCTCCGGTTTCCTCCCACATCCCAAAGACATGCTGCAGGTGGATTGGACACTCTAAATTGGCCCTAGGTGTGCGTGTGAGTGTGCCTTCTGTGGAAGGTTGGGCGCCGGGCTGGCAACTCGACACCGTAAAACTCCACTGCCATTCAATGTGCGGACAGGTGATCCGCTGTGGCGACCCCTAACCGGGATAAAGCCGAAAGAAGAAGAAGAAGAAGAAGATTGCATTGCTTAGCATGTTTTAACAAAAAAAAAATACTATCTTCTTTGCTCATTTCCTGTGTTTCCTAGCTAGTATAGTCCAGATCCCAGGCTCTGCTGGTTTCAGGACTTTATTTTCGGTGTTCACAGCTATCCAGACCTTGCTGTAGTAGGGGGAAGTCCTACTGCTTACCAGTGGGAGTGGCGAGCATTGTACTGCCTATCTAACGCTAGAGGAGTGGTTTCCAGTTCTGAATTTGTAATTTTATTAGCCATTTTGGGCTGGTTTCTATCCCTTTCAACTTTCTGGCTTAAAAACGCGTGTGTTTGCACATTTTTCGCAACGTGCAGCACTGCGGGGCTACGGTTAAACTATTCCAAGTGCCAGAAAGTCTGCTCTTCAAATTTTCCCTTAGAACTAGCTGGTTTCTCAGTAGTAGCACTAAAATCTGAACCCCTGGGACTAGAACTTAATCTAGAACCTGCTGGAAAGTACTAGGAAGCCTTAAACTGATACAAGCACTCAACTCTCCTTGTTAATTAGGAGAAATTAATCATAAGCACTAAAGAGCCTATAATTGCAAGGTACTTTGCAAAGTTAAGGGAAAACAGCTCTTGTACTTTACAAAAATAGCACCTAAACAGACATGTCCAAGGGTCAGCTTCCGGTGATTTCTCCTGTCCACCTGGTGAATCTGGGCATACTGGGGCAACTGCCTCATGTACACAGATAACCCTCTCCTCCTACCATCCAACACTACAACCTGCGAGAGATGCACTTACATAGCCAAACTGGAAGAAAAGCTCTCTCCAGCCAAGATTGTGCTAGACAGTCAAGAAGAGAAGGTTAACATCTGCACTACACCTCAAGCAACTCATAACCCTTCAAAACCCACACTATCAACACCCACACATAGCAACACTAAACCAGCATATGCGGAGGCCCTTAACATTAACCTGCCCAAGCAACAAGGACCTCTGAAGCTGAAACGCAAACAAACACCAGTCACAACCAAAGTGATACATCTCTCACAACACCAGTGTGCCACCAAACCGCAGCCCCTAAGGCAAGACAATGTACCCAACACTTTAATAGGTGACTCTATAGTCAGACACACCAATGTCCCACTCACCAGGCTAAACAAGGAGAAAATTAGTCAGCTGGCACCACCACATAATGCATGCGCTCAAGTCACTCCACAACAAGTACAAATACAACTCTGTCATTGTCCATGTTGGAGTGAATGAGTTGAGACATACCTCCCTGTACTACATGAAAAGAGACATGGAAGAGCTCTCAGATCATGTGGTCCAGGCAGGTATGACACTAGCCCTGAGTAGCATCCTGCCTTTACCCAGAATGATATCACAGTATAAGGACAAAATAATTGACTTCAACAATTGGCTAAGCTTCTGGTGTCATTCAAGGTGGATCCAGTATCTGTCTACCTGGGACAACATGATTGACAAACCATGATGCTTTGCCAGAGATGGTCTGCACATCTTACCCCTGGGATTCAGGTTACTGGCTAAAGCTCTTGCCTCCCCTATAGTGCCTTTTTTAGGCAAGGTTCAATGGACAAAACCACCACTGCAACAGATACAAGTATGGAAAATCTGAAGGTAATGCTACTCAATGCTAGAAGTCTAAACCTCAAAATGCACTCTCTTGAGGCACTCCTAAAAATGGAGAACATCGATAGCTGTGCAGTAACTGAAACTTGGTTCAAGGCCCCAGAGACCACCCCTGCAAAACCAGGCTACAGCTCTTACCACAGTTTTCAGCCACAAAACTAAAACCGAAACACTAAAGGAGGAGGAGTGTCCATATTCACCAAGGATATTCACACCTCCAGGCTAGTTGCCCAACACAATGCATCTGAAATTCTCCAGGTGCAACTAACACTAGGTAACACTGCAATCCAAATTGTAGATTGCTACAGATCCCCCAACTTGCCCCAGCATTCTCACTACACCTTTCTAAACATACTGGAAAATATTAAGATACAACCAAACACCCTAATACTGGGTGATTTCAACTACCCTGCCATTAACTGAGAAAAATACTCGGGTATCAACACCTTTTCCCAATGGTTCTTGGAATTCATAAATTCCAATGCCCTGGATCAACTAATTCATTGTCCCACCAGGGGCTGTAATATCCTAGACCTGGTCATTACCAACATGGGAGATAGATGCTCCACACCAGTGGTCACCCCCTCATTGGTCAGGTCTGACCATAAGCAAATCACCCTTGACATCCACATCCCACCCCCACCCCCCAGTAAGGAAAGCTCCTTAAAAAACTTCTCCAACGCCAACTTCATGCTACTCAAGTCAGAAGTGACAAATAGACAGGAGCTGAAAGTTTGACTGCTGAATCCTACACTAAGGCACTGTATAAGCGCATCCACTCATGCATGAATCGTGTGATCCCAAGCAGAACCAAGACTCTCTCCTCCAAAAAAGGGAAGCCAATCTGGTGGTCCCCTGCCATAAACAAACTATACAACAGAAGGAAGAAACTGTTGCAGAAATGAGGAAAATCCCAGGATGCAAAAAAACTCCCTTACCAGCCTCAGTAAGAAGCTGAGATCCCTCATAAAATACTCCAAAGATAGTTACAAAAATAAAATTGCCAAAGATTCCAAAGACAACCACAAGGCATTCTATAGTTATGTCAAGAATTTAAATGGCAATGCTCAGATCTGCCCTGAGCTACAACAGAATGGTATTAACTATACTGATCCCAAGGATATTGCCAATATACTGGCAGATCGATTAAGTGCCAACTTTACTCCCCTCTCACCCCTTAAAGGGCCCATCTCAATACCAAAAGATTGTCGAATTCCAGTAATCATGGCCACACAGGTAGAAACTGCATTCTCCAAAGCTAAGAATACAGCATCCATGAGACCAGATGACATCCCGGGCTGTGTACTACATGAAATACAAAACGAACTGGCACCTCACCTAAGTGTCATGTTTAATCATAGCCTCACCTCAGGCTTCATGCCCACTGAGTGGCATACAGCTACAGTTATCCCACTCCACAAGGGGGGATCCACCTTGGATCCCAGGAACTACTGTCCCATCAGTCTGACGAGCCTGATCTGCAAGGGCATGGGATGCATTATCATGGAACTTATAAACAAAGACATTGGCAACTTTCAAACACTGGACCCCCACCCAGTTTGGGTTTGTGATGGGCCGATCTTGTCTCCTGAACCTGATTGACTTCTTTGAATCAGTCTCCAGAGCTGTGGATGAAAGTAAGTTGGTCCACACAGCCTATCTGGACCTCGCCAAGGCCTTCGGCACCATCCCCCACTCTGGAATCATAGATAAACTTACTAAGTTGGGCATAAATTCCCTACATCACTCGATGGGTTGACAAATGGCTTACTGACAGAACCCAGACTGTAAAAGTAGCCGACTCCAAATCCAGCTCCAGACAAGTGACAAGTGGAGTACCTCAGGGTTCAGTCCTGGGACCACTCTTGTTTGGCATCTACTTTTCTGAAGTACAGGCCAACACTAAGGGACTCTGACTAAAAAAGTCTGCATATGACTGCAAACTGGGAGCCATTATTGAATCCCCAAATGATGTGGATGTTCTACAAAAGGGCCTTACAGAAACAGATGCTTGGTGCCAGAGCCATCGGCGCAAGCTTAATGCCAAGGAATGTATAGTTTTCCCCTTTGGGAAAAAACATGTACCCATGAATTACCACATAGGTGGCAGTACACTAAACACCAAACATGTGATAAGAGACATAGGGACACAGGTGGACAGTGGTCTCACCTTTGATAACCACATTGCCACAACAGTCAGGAAATCCTTCTATGTGGCACACCTCATCACTAAGGGCTTTTCATCCTGAAAAAAGGAGGTTATTGTCCCACTGTACTCATCCCTCATTAGACCCATTATAGAGTACAACACCCCATTTGGTATGTACCTCACAAGATATCTGCAACAGCTGGAAAGGCCGCAGAAATACCTCACTAAAAGAATCACAGGCCTAAAACAGATGCCTTATGCTGACCGTCTAAAAAACTCCAGCTATACTCTGTGGCATATCATCTACCCAGAGGCGTTCTCTGCTTAACATACAAGGCCATGTCAAACCCTGAGATGTTGAACATGCTCCACTTAAAGAAATCCTAATCCCTCAGAGCCACACGGTCCAAGGATCTAAACCTTGTCATCACAATGAACAACATATGCTGGAGGGATAGGTTCCTGACCCAGAAACTCCCCATACTCTAGAAAAGACTACCCATACATGTCAAGCAGAGCGCCTCCTTGGCCCTCTTCAAAAAGGACCTTGATGATTGGATGGGAGATATGAAATTCACCCCAAGGATCACGTCAGTCACCCTGCTAGACAGGAGTCTAGGGAAATAAATATTGTGGGAAGAAATATCCAGGGAATTGTTATGGCTAGGCTTGTATAGGCCCCAGGGCCGATAGCCTAGTACCAACCTATGAACCTATGACACCCTGACAGTGTCCATCATTCCCACATCTGGCATACAAGACATCTATGTCACTGCTTCTTGTATGATGAAATTCAACAGAGTAGCCTGGTTGGTCAGTGCAGGTATTGAGGTAATGAGGCATATACAGCCCCAATAGGTGTATAGGTGTACATTAGGTTAACAAGCACTGTGGCCTTTATAAGCCTGGCCATACAGTAGAAAGGATCCCACAAGTTACTGTGCCTTACAGGTTATTTTAATGAGGTGTATGTTAGTTAGGGCATGATTTAACATCTGCCTATGTCCATCAGAGATGTAAGTGCCAGACCGGGGTGAATTTCCAATTTTTCATCCACTGGTTCAGGTTGTGCTTGAATAGGGTTAGGGAAGGGTTCTGCCTTATATGAATGGGAAGCCTATTCCATAGAATGGGAATTCTCTGAACTGCATGGCTGTCCCACCACCATGTCCTATTTATGTCACAAGCAACGTTTTAATCCCTAGATCTAGCAGTTCTAGTGCTGTTCATTTTGTGGATATGCAAAAGGTCCATCAGAGCAGATTCCAAGGATGCTTTGTATGCCAAGCATAAATCGCCTCTCAGCAGTCTGTAGGAAACAGAGTACACAGACAGGGATTTGATATGATGTGCAAAGGATATTGTGCTTATGCCCTGAATTCTTTTTGTGAGGAACATCTGTGGATGTTCCAGTTGTTACATGTGACTGGTCAGGTACATTCCGAAGGGGGTGTACTCAATTACGAGTCAGATGATAGGTGAGTACAGTGGAATGATGATTTCCCCAGACCTAGATGGCATGCCCTTATTTATACGTTGAGTGACACAGATGGATTTTCTTACAGCCTTAGACACATGTTGGTAGAAAGCCAGGTTGCTATCTACATTTGTACCCAAATCCCTGACTATTGTGTCAAAGTTTGAACAAATGATAAAAAGGAGGCCAAAAAGGATTAAAGGTCCACAGTAATGCAGTATAAAAATAATAAATGAAGAAAACAGGTGGACCACCACTCCGAAGACTAAATGAAACTGTTTAATCAAATAAAACGGAAGCAGAACAAGGGCTTTTGGGTTTCCCCTTCATCAGGTTCACATAAAACTATAAAAACACAAATTAAATAGTATATGGTTTTTGGAGTGGTGGTCCACCTGTTTTCTTCATTTATTGCATCAAAGTTTAGGGAAGTTTTATTGAGGAAGTTTCCTGGGCATTGAGTTTTAGGATATAACTTTGGTGCTCATCATTTATTTGGGTTAGACCTTTCTGTAAGATTTTAGTATTTATTTATTTTATTTATTTTATTTTACATTTGTTGACCAGGATAGTCCAACTGGATATATGTCCATTTTCAGTGTAGGCCCGGGGAGAAAAGCTCCAATGAGGCAAGTTAACAGACAAGCAGATAATTCAGGATACATATTTAAACTAGGCCCATTGGGCACACATAAAGAAATTAAGCATCAGTGAGGTACAGTTGATAACAAGTCTAAATAACAATATACAGTGCAGAATAACACAGATAAGCCATCTTTCTTCAGTTGTGGTATACAAATTTTATGAGGATAAAACATGTGACTTACAATAGTATAGATGAGGTACAATAATTAGTCTGGTGAGGAACAGGGGCATAGTCATTTTATGCTTAGGTAAGATTTGAGAGTTATTTTAAATTTAGAGAGGGATGCTTCTAGGGTTAAGGATGTAGGCAGAGATATCCAGCATTTGGCTATATAAGAAGAATATAGGGAGTCATCAGCATGATTGTGAGATCTGGTAACTGCTAACAGTAATTTATTAGTGGAGCGGAGTTGCCTAGGACAGGAGTACTGTTGGATTATGTTACTTAATGAAGGTGTTGTGTTTGGATGATAGAGTAGCTTGTGTGTGATAATCAGCTGGTTATAGGGGGATCTTGGGGGGAAGGGGGTTATGATTGCTCCTAGCTTGCAATCATGTGCAAACTTTGTAATCCAGAGGTCCTTGACATTGGGCTTGATTTCCAAAAAATAAATACCAACTAGGAGCTGATCCAGTACAGAGCCCTGGTGAAAAGAAGTGTCTGAATGCCACCTCCCTGTATGTTCCCAGTGTGCTTCTAGTGTTGCAGGTACACACTGGAATGCTGAGTGATGGCACTTTCATTGAAATAACACTGCATGGCTGCAATGCAATATAACATTGCACATGAGTGGATCAGAAATTCTGTGAAGCACGTCTATTCTGTTGAAGGCCTGGTTACATTGTCTGGATACATCTAGGGACACTGCAGTACACCTCTGTCATAGCCTGCAAGATGTTCCTATTATACTGCATGCTGCATAATATGATTAGTAGAAAGCATGTAGATCAGCCATCCATCCTGGGAATTTCTGAACCTGCTAGAATAGCCCCTATTGGATCCACCACAGCAACCATGGCAAGTAAAAACAATGAGGGTAAGATGAAACAGCAAGCAGACAATTTGTACCCCAGAGAGATACAGGCACAGTATATGGCCTTGTATGTGAGGTGGCATCATCTAGTCCCACTCTGTGATCACACAGGCATAGCATGGTGTCACAAAGTGAACATAATGCATGCACTGTTAGTTATACTTGTCATCTTTTCCATGGCTTGCAAGATATACAATGATATGTAGCTGACATCACAACCTGGATGGGAGGGATGCCACTGAAAGTGGATAAAGTGGTCCTCTAGAAATGTGTTTGCATAACAGACAGTACCACTGGGTGTCAGAAGGGGTGACAGTAAGGGTGCAGAGGTAGAGCTGGAGGAGTTGAGGCCAAGTACACTTTATGTTATAAGCAATTTTGCCTGGTGAAGCGGGGGCAGTGCTGTATAACCCTGACTGGGAGAAATTATCACTATGACATCATGAATTGAAGCCACTGTGCTGCCTTGATGTTGCAGGGCTAAAGCCCCCCTCCCATGTCAGAGATCTACCACTCCTGCAGAAATGGGACCTATATGCAGTTTTAGTGGTAAGGTATCCTTACACTAGATGGCTAGCAAATGTGTCCAGTAATGATTTGGGTGGTGAAGTGAGAAACTCTTAAACAAGCAGGAAGATACTATGTACTCTGTAATGCCTTCCAGTATTATCTCAGAATGTACTACCCATCCCTTTCCACAGACAAAACTGCTGGACTAGTCAGTGATAGTGGTGCTGTGCTCTGCATGAAAGTGGATATGGCATCAATGCATGCCACCACAGTGGGACTTAGTATGACATTTTATTTTCACTCCATGGCTTCACTAAAGTACTGGCAGTGCTATGTGACATTTTAATGGGAGCCATGCTGCAGACTGAGCATCACTGTCAGATCCTTTACAGGTACGAACATCAACTTACTCACCCACCCTGTAAAGGTGTCAATGCATTGGCAATCTGGCCTGTGAATATATAGTACAAGACAGAACAGACTGAACCTGAATACCTGTGTTACATATGAGGCCCTCTGTTAGGCATGCAAACAGTGGTACAGAATAAGCAAATACAGAACATATTCCTTTGTTCATACATGGCCGGCATACCTATGAGAAATAAATTCATTGGTTTATGTGGCCTGCCCACACTCTGTATGTGCATCAATGCTATATATATATATTTGAAATGGGTACTAACGTGGTGTTCTCCCACTGAGACACGAGACACATGAGGCCTGGCCACTAACATAACGTGTTCCCTCTCCTCAGTATATAACAACTCTGCCTTCGCCATCTTCATGTAAGGACACTATGAGCTCTTCCTTATCGGTTAGGCTGATGCCCTCTGGTGGCTGACCTCTCTGCTGTTATATTTACCTTCTTGCAGACCTACCTGAAAACGTTGATGAAACACTTTAGACATAGCTTTGTTGTGCAATTTCACCCAGCAAACTGAACTGATGTTACAGACAAATGCCTCCCAGACTTGGTTCTCTAGCAGCTGATAAGTACCCCCTCTCCTCAACAGGCAGTATTCATGGGTTGTGAGTGGCTGCACCAGGGTGTCATTCTAAGCTGCAAAAAGCTTATTCAGTCCCTGCTGTCTGCCCTCTCTTGAGAACATGATGACACCAATGGAAACACGAAATACTGGTGTAGGCCAGTAACTGCTGGACACAATAGTTATTTTTGATAGGTATACTCAACATTGCAGTTTGGACAGAGGCAGAAACATAGTTGGTGCCACTGCTATGTTATGACATGGACAGTAAGGTACTCAGGTGAAACCTCAGAGCAGATGTGCAAGATTACAGCTTATGTCACTGGCACATAGAGGCCCACACATGGATATACAAGGAAATAGAAGGATGCTGGACTATGATTTTTAGGGTTACACATGAGGGGCCCACGACAAGCATCCTCATAGCATGTGCGCACAGCATGTCAGTTTGGGACATACAGGATAGTGTATGGATAGCAGTATGACTGGACTGCCTTCCCAAAACTACAGTGCAGATATACAGCACAATGGGTTTTTGTGATATAAAAAATGAGACCACAATAAATCATTTCAAAACTTTTCCCACCTTTAATGTGACTTATAACCTGTACAATTCAATTGAAAAACAAGCAAATCTGTTAGGGGAAAAATATAAAAAAAAAAAAAAAAAAAAAAAAAACATACAATAAGCTGGTTGCATAACTGTGCACACCCTTAAACTAATACTTTGTTGAAGCACCTTTTGATTTAATTGCAGCATTCAGTATTCTTAGGTACACACCTGCCATCAATTAAAGAGACTCTGATTAACCCCAAATAAAGTTCAGCTGTCCTAGTAGGATTTTCCTGACATTTACTCAGTTGCCTGCTACAGCAAAAGCCATGGTTCACAGACAGCTTACAAAGCATCAAAGGGATCTCATTGTTGAAAGGTATCTGTCAGGAGAAGGGTACAAAAAAATTCCACACCACTGGATATACCATGGAACACAGTTAAGACAGTCATCAAAAAGTGGAGAAAATATGGGACAACAGTGACATTGCAAAGAACTGGACGTCTCTCAAAAATTGATGAAAAGACAAGACGAAAACTGGTCAGGAGGTTGCCAAGAGATGTACAGCAACACTGAAGGAGCTGCAGGAATTTCTGGCAAGTACTGGTTGTGTACTACATGTGACAACAACCTCCCATATTCTTCATATGTCTGACCTATGGGCTAGGGTTGCAAGATGGACGCCTTTTCTTACACAGAAAAACATCCAGGCCTGGCTAAAATTTGCAAAACAATACATCAAGTCTCCCAAAAGCATGTGGGAAAATGTGTTATGGTCTGATTAGACCAAGGTTGGACTTTCTGGCCACAATTCCAAAAGTTAGGTTTGGCGCAAAAACAGCACTTCATATCACCAAAGAACACCATCCCCATGGTGAAGCATGGTGGTGGCAGTGTCATGCTTTGGGGTTGCTTTTCTTCAGCTGGAACTGGGGCTTTAGTCAAGGTGGAGGGGATTATGAACAGTTCCAAATACCAGTTACATTTAGCCCAAAACCTTCAGGCATCTGGTAGAAAGCTGAAGATGAAGAGGAATTTCATCTTTCAACATGACAATGACCTCAAGCATACATCCAAATCATCAAAAGAATGACTTCACCAGAAGAAAATGAAAGTTTTGGAATGGCCCAGCAAGAGCCCAGACCTAAGTCCAGTAGAAAATCTGTGGGATGACCTGAAGAGGGCTGTGCACAAGAGATACCCTCGCAATTATATCCACAGTAGGTGTGAGTTTCAGTTAGCTGTTCTACAGATACATATATGTTGTTCCAGAGCACAGGCTGGCATGTACAACATACTTGAGAAATACATCTTACGTTCTTACCACAGTACTGCAGGACACTGTACTCCCACTGGGCTGTCTCTTCATTAAAATACACAACTTTGTTACCAAAAAACCTGCTTCAAATTGTTGTATTATTGCTCCTGCACCATTTTTTTCTGGTTTTGTTTTTGGTTTGGCATTTAAAATGGCAGCACACCTGCATAAACTGAAAGTGTATAGCACTCTGATCAAATGTATTCAAATTATGCTCACTCATTGTATGTCTGTGAATCACATTATTCAAGTAAAGAGTACAGCTAACATAATGCAGCAATGAAATTCACCACCCTGTTGCTGATATTATGTTTGGTGGTTGTTGCATGCTGCTTGTGTGTTTACGCACGCCTCTGTTTGTGGCAGCTACCCTAAAACATATAATCTGGGGTCACACTGACATCCTTCTTGGCTGATTAGTTGGCATCCAGCACTCTTCCCATACACCAACACACCCTCTGTCAGGTGCAACTCCATCCCACTGTGCCACCCATTGTACATTGCCCACTCTCCCCTATTACTCTTGCCCATCTTTTGTCACTGTCCAGCCTATGTCTCACAATCCCACTGTGGGTACAGTCACCCATTTACCTGTACTGTTTTGTTTATGTGCCATTCCCTGATTGACTGCATTTTTCCACCTTTCCTCTTCTTTTTACCTATCAGCCTTCCTATGATCCTTTCAGCATCTCTCTCTCTCTCAATATATATATATATATATATATATATATATATATATATATATATATAGATATATATAGATATATATATATACATATTGAGGCACATATGATCTCAAAACATTTGCGCCCTCCCCTCCTAAATTGACTTTCCTTTTTGTTTTCCTTCTGTATGCATCTCTTCTTGCTGTATTCCCTCACTTCTTATCGTCCTACATTTCTCTTGCCTCCTATTTCATGGAACCAGTAAGTGTCTAGGCGACTTAACATGAGATAGCATGCACTTGCACTGTGCAATAAGCAATTAATGTGCTGTTCTTGCTGATAGCCTACTCCAACATGTGCCTTCTGATGATACATGCAGACATCTAATCTTGAGAGGTCAGCACTAGTCTGGGTGTGGCTTCTGCCTTGTTATACAATATACATTTTGCTCTGCTCTGTTTGATTCACAGCTTTTTAGCACTGCTCTGATTTCCACATCAGAATACAGCTAGCTGCTCAAATATGCAGACATTTGCCATTTGAATGTCCACGTGTACTATATATGAGTTCTGTTATTTTTTTTTACATATAATCTGTCCTGAGTCCTGTTACACTGGCTTTCTTTGATCTGTTTATTTGGTTTACATTTGTATCCCTGGACTGAGCCCTAAAGTGATTTAGTGAGATCAGTGTCCTACAAAGTGGTTAACAAATACAATAGATTGATAGATGGACAGATAGAAAGCTAAATAGACAGATAGATAGATAGATAGATAGATAGATAGATAGATAGATAGATAGATAGATGATAGATAAAATAGTTTATGTTGCAGTGTTTTGCCACTGTGTACCACAAGCCATGCTCTGGCATGCAGCACATCTCTACGTATTCTGACCAATACAACGAACCTGGAGTGCAAAATTCTGTTACATCTGAAGTATGCCTCAGAGGAAGCTAGATGTTTAATTTAATCTGATGAGGAACTGGCAACTGGTATTGGTTTAAAAAGCTAATTATTATATTAAGGCAAGAATGGAGGGAATTACATGTCAATTCCAAACAAGAATTCTATTTTAAATAAATCTCTCTTAATTTATGACACTGACCATGCAAAGAAAAAAATCCTGTCTGTGTTTCTGCACTGCTAGTCACAAATAATGATGTTCAGTGACCTTTATGACTAATGTATTTCAAATAAATTTAGAATTTTTAATTCTGGTATAATACAGATCCTACAGTTTTAACATAATGTTCAGTTACAGTCTAAGTAAGTTTGGACCAATGTAATGTAAAGTATATCCTCTTGAAAAGATCCAAGGTTATTAAAAAAAAAAAAACATTATTACTTGTAGTATCCATGTTTGTTTTTCAGCCACATCAGGGTGTCACCAGATCCTGATTTTAATAATCCATATATTGACATTTTGTTGACTTTATTGCAGAAATCTTGCTAAACATTTCTGTGGAATGACCATGCTCAGTGCATTTCAAGGTTCTGTGTCAAATTGTTAAATGCAGCCAATAAATCATGTCTTAAAACTATTTATGCAATTAATTTCTTAACAGGAAACAGTTCTCCTTTATACAAATTTATGTTGTGATCTTAATGGACTTCATGCGCAGGCATGGACGAGAGATGTTATAATCTAATAATCGAAAAAGAAATGACTTACATATTTGGTATTTTACTTTTTTAGCTGTGTTATTACATCTTTCAATTTTTTTCTTTCTTCAGAAACTTTAGAAACCATTTTCTTGCACAATCAAAAGATGAAGCAGTGGTAACAAACATCTGAAGTGTAGGATTTTGGTAACAAACATCTTAAGTGTAGGATTAGCATCACCGGGCATGGATTCAAAAACATGAGCTGCTTCACAGTGCAAAAGTCATGTGTTAAGGAGTCAAATGTGAGGATGTTCTAGAATGTAAGATGGAGGAAGGGTTTCAGTGAAAATATACTATCCCCAATGAAGCTGAGATAATCAAGCGGAACTCGGGAACTGCGATGATATGGAAAAAGCAGCAGTTAATGTGATAGAGTACATGGTAAAACATGGTTTATTATCATTTAATTGAAATAGACTCAGTTGAATCTACTTCACACGAAACCTGAACCTTGAACGTTGGCAATGTCGAACTCTGATATTGCCGAAGTACAACTCTCACCCCTATCTCGACCCGTATTAAAGCTTGTCCCTAAGTCACATTTGAGATGGATTTTGGCAATTACACAGTTTGGTGTTGTGTGTTTTTGTGGATGTTGGTCGATGATATGATCATTCGACTGAGTCTGTTTCAGTTAAATGATAGTAAACCGGCAAAACACATCTGCATATATCAAAGCTTACTGTCAAGTAGTTCTATATGAATGTGTGTTTCTGTGAACTTGGCTGGCACACCACACACACACACACACACACACACACACACACACACACACACACACACACACACACACACACACACACACACTTATACAGGACAGGCAATGATACAGCTGGACTACCAGAAATAATCAGCATAGAAGACAAGATGAATATGAACACCTTAAAATACACTGATAAAATGATCAAAATCAGTGATATTAACAATCAGTTGTGCCGTTGTTGTTAGCTGACCTGAAAAACATATGACTACATAAATGAAAAATATAAACAAAATGAAATCAGATACATAGATACATACCAACCAAAGACAAATATGTAACTGATGACAGTTGTGTGCATATAATGTTGCTCCTACACCACTCAGAACAAAGCAATATAAAATGAGTGCTCTCATTCATTAACCAGTAATATTTTATTTTCTGAATTCAAAATAAACCATGCATTTCAGCACAAAGCATACAGCTGCTCAATTACTACTATCCCTTTCATCACCAACAAGAGGTTGTTGTGGTGCTGCTGGCCGAGGTGAGATCATACCTCTCAGCCTCTTAGTGCTAGAATCAGGAATAAAGACAAAAACAATGGTGGGGTATACATCCAAAATTTGGTACAGATTTTAAACATTGTTCTTAGAATTGTTGGTAAAAGAACAGATTTTGCATTAGCATGCACTTTCTGAAAGATATGAAGTCTGAATTTTAAATGTCTGCCCCTATTTAGTGAATGCAATCCTGAACAAGGTATTGACCAAAAGTATCAGGCAAATCTCTGGGAATTTGGTGAAATTCTAGACAGTTGAGAGGCATTGGACCACCTATTTCCTGACAATCCTGTTTTGCAACTTAGCACATATGCAAAAGATCTTGTTAACCTTTTCAGGCACATGCTACAGTACTCCTTCCATTAGTCATGACATGTAAAGCATGTCTTGAGAAGCCTAAACATATGTTCCACAGTTGTCATTCTACTAACAGTTCCACAGTTGTCATTCTACTAACAGTTGAATAACCACTTGCGAATGTTACAACTCAGTAATCACAACTGGATGAATTACAACACATAGAATGTTGCTGTCATTTGAACTTTTTCCTGTTTTTTCCATAGTTGTGTGACTCTGGAATTGGTATACATAGGCAATACGATGTGGGGGTAAATCACTCATTTGGCAGTGCAGGAGGGCTTGCTTCACTTCCAAAAATGTTTTCTTTTCTATGTTTAACTATAACTGATTTTATAGTCATCTAGTCATAGTTTTGTCTGGAAATTACTCAGCATAACACAGTCTACCCTGCTACAACAACACAGGTCTGCCCCTGACAGCATTAAAATGATATGTGTTAATACTTTGGTACTTGCAATGCTGTTATCAGGTGGGTGGGGGTACCCATCGTCACCTGTAATACATTATAGATATTTTTTGGAGGTTACTACACAGTATAACAGCATGCTAGGGCTTAGGCATACTAAGCAATATGTTTTTGACAGTTACCAAGCTGATGCACCTCTGGAGATGTATTATGCTTTTATGTGGCCCTAACTTATTATGCTGAAATTAGCAGTAAAACATACACATGTGCCATTTTCTGGCATCATGCATACTGCTAGTATACCAAACAAACTCATTTGTTCTGAAGATGTCTACATTTCTCATCACCTGACTCTAAAGAATGTATGGCCTTTCCTTTTAATATAGATATCCCTATAAAGACCATTTGGCACTTTGAGTTCCATAGGTACAATCTGTGGCACCTAAGATTAAGGAGTGACTGAAGATTCATAAAAGACATGCATGGTATTGTTATCTCTTATGGGGTCCACAGGAAAAGATTATGATCTTCCACATGTTCTATCAACACATCTAGGAACATACACAACATCTACAGGTAGATACATTGCAAACCACTAATTTAGCTCCTGATGGACACTGGAAACACCATTTGGCCACAAAAGTCAAGGCAACACACATTAGCATCCACAGGTTACAGGACCGCTATGCCATTCTTGATGTACAATAGGAGCACTGTACATGCTGCAAATACCAATCAGTAACTCACTATTTATGTCGAATCATAATTTTTAGTCAGTTAGGCTATGGTAAGTCCATTGCAGATACCACTGCAGATGCTGCAATGGAGCTGTTCTTACAGGTATTGTTCCCTGCTCTTTGTATAGTTACTTGAGGTGGTTCAATTAACCCAGCACTACGGTTACTGACACTTATATTGTACATGCTTGCATTTTTCTGTGTGCTTTGCAATTTGAAATTTGTTCACATAACCTGGATTAATTTTGTTTCATTGCTCATTTGTGTACAATATAATTTCAGACTGATATGATGGACAGAAGGAAGGTTGGTATATTGTGTGTGCAAGAGACCAAATGGAAGGGGAGTAAGGCTAGGTGTATCGGAGGTGGGTTCAAATTGTTTTATCATGGTGTGGATGGGAGGAGAAATGGTGTAGGAGTTATTCTGAAGGAACGGTATGCTGAGAGTGTTTTGGAGGTGAAAAGAGTGTCAGATAGAGTGATGTTTATGAAGCTGGAAATTGATGGTGTAATGATGAATGTTGTTAGTGCGTATGCTCCACAAGTTGGGTGTGCAATGGATGAGAAAGAAAAATTTTGGAGTGAACTGGATGAAGTGGTGATGACTGTACCCAAAGGTGAGAGAGTGGTGATTGGAGCAGATTTCAATGGGCATGTTGGTGAAGGGAACAGAGGGGATGAGGAAGTGATGGATAGGTATGGTGTTAAACAAAGGAATGCAGAAGGTCAGATGGTAGTGGATTTTGCGAAAAGGATGGACATGGCTGTGGTGAATGCGTATTTTAACAAGAGAGAGGAGCATAGGGTGACATACAAGAGTGGAGGAAGATGCACACAGGTGGATTATATCTTATGTAGGAGGGCCAGTTTGAAGGAGATTGGAGACTGTAAAGTGGTGACCGGAGAAAGGGTCATTAGGCAGCATAGGATAGTGATTTGTAGGATGACATTGGTTATCAAGAAGAGGAGGAGGAGTGTGAGGGCAGCACCAAGGATCAAGTGGCAGTGAAGAGTTACCAAATAGCTGGGTAACTACAGCAGAGCTAGTAAGGAAGACGGCTAGAAAGGTGCTTGGTATCACATCTGGACAGAGGAAGGACGACAAGGAGACATGGTGGTGGAATAAGGAAGTACAGGAGAGTATACAGAGAAAGAGGTTGGCAAAGAAGAAGTGGGATTGTCAGAGAGATGAAGAAAGTAGACAGGAGTATAAGGAGATGAGGTGCATAGCAAAGAGAGAGGTGGCGAAGGCTAAGGATAAGGCATATGAAGAGTTGTATGAAAGGTTGGACACTAAGGAGGGAGAAAAGGACCTGTACCAATTGGCTAGACAGAGGGACCGAGCTAGAAAAGATGTGCAGCAGGTAAAGGTGATAAAGGATAATGATGGAAACATACTCACAAGCGAGGAGAGTGTGTTGAGGAGATGGAAAGAGTACTTTGAGGGGTTGATGAATTAAGAGAATGAGAGGGAGAGAAGGTTGGATGATGTAGGGACAGTAAATCATGAAGTACAATGGATTAGCAAGGAGGAAGTAAGGATAGCTTTGAAGAGAATGAAGAATGGAAAGGCTGTTGGCCCAGATGACATACCTGTGGAGGCATGGAGGTGTTTAGGTGAAATGGCAGTGGAGTTATTATCCAGATTGTTTAATGAAATCTTGGAAAGTGAGAAGATGCCTGAGGAATGGAGAAAAAGTGTTTTGGTACCGATTTTTAAGAATAAGGGTGATGTGCAGAGCTGTATTAACTACAGAGGGATAAAATTGATCAGTCACAGCATGAAGTTATGGGAAAGAGTAGTGGAAGCAAGGTTAAGAAGGGACATGATGATTAGTGATCAGCAGTATAGTTTCATGCCAGGAAAGAGCACTACAGATGTGATCTTTGCTCTGAGAGTGTTGATGGAGAAGTACAGAGAATGTCGGAAGGAGTTGCATTGTGTTTTTGTAGACTTAGAGAAAGCATATGACAGGGTGCCTAGATAGGAGTTGTGGTATTGTATGAGGAAATCAGGAGTGTCAGATAAGTATGTAAGAGTGGTACAGGATATGTACGAGGGTAGTGTGACAGCGGTGAGGTCTGCGGTGGGAGTGACGGATGCGTTTAAGGTGGCGGTGGGGTTACATCAAGGATCAGCTCTGAGCCCTTTCTTATTTGCAATGGTGATGGACAGGTTGACAGACGAGATCAGATAGGAGTCCCCGTGGACTATGATGTTTGCAGATGACATTGTGATCTGTAGTGAGAGTAGGGAACAGGTGGGGGAGACCCTGAAGAGATGGAGATATGCTCTAGACAGAAGAGGAATGAAGGTCAGCAGGACTAAGACAGAATATATGTGTGTGAATGAGAAGGAGGATAGAGGAATGGTGAGGATGCAAGGAGTAGAGGTAGCAAAGGTGGATGAGTTTAAATACTTGGGGTCAATAGTTCAGAGTAACGGTGAGTGTGGAAGAGAGGTGAAGAAGAGAGTACAGGCAGGATGGAGTGGGTGGAGAAGAGTCTCAGGAGTGATTTGTGACAGACGAGTACCTGTAAGAGTGAAAGGGAAGGTCTGCAAGAGGGTAGTGAGACCAGCTATGTTATATGGGTTGGAGACAGTGGCATTGACAAAAAGGCAGGAGTTTGAGCTGGATGTGGCAGAATTAAATATGTTAAGATTTGCACTGGGTGTGACAAGGGTGGACAGGATTAGGAATAAGTATATTAGAGGGTCAGCCCAGGTTGGAAGGTTTGGAGACAAAGCCAGAGAGGCACATTACATTGGTTTAGACATGTGCTGAGGAGGGATGCTGAGTAAATTGGGAAAAAGATGCTAAGGATGAAGCTACCAGGTAACAGGAAAAGAGGAAGGCCTAAGATAAGGTTTATGGATGTGGTGAGAAAGGACATGCAGGTGGTTGGTGTGACAAAGCAAGATGCAGAGGACAGGAAGAAATGGAAACAGGTGATGTGCTGTGGCGACCCCTAATGGGAACAGCCGAAAGAAGATGTTGATAATTTCAGACAACTAACTGCACTACCTACGATGCAATACCCACTGGCATAAGCCTTTTCTTTGAATCACAGATTCCTAACATGTGTCTGGGAACCATGATAAAATATCCAACATAATACACAACGTTTTTTCTGAATCCGACTCCCATGGTCTAATGAAGGACAACATAACAAGCTAAAACAGCAAAGTATTTATGTAGATATCCACAATGTCACAAGGTTTTTTATAACTTGAGATCAATTAACTCCAATGCTTTGTGACTGTGTGCTGAGTGACATATGAAAATAGACATTCCTACCACATGAGAAAAATACATATTCTAAAACAAGTGACATTACTGTCAACTGCTGCCTAATTTAAAATTGTATGACAGATCCTTCATCTGATTCCCCAGTGAAGAAATGTCCTTCCCCCTTCATGCCCTTGTACCAGTTGTATTACAATTGTATCATATTTTGCAACTTAAAACAACATGTAATCTCAGTTTGCTAGCAATCTAATTTAGTACTGAATTTAAATATATTTGATATGCATTTCTTCATTTTGCCTCTAGCTATCATATAAAGTGACTATTAGCAGGAAACACAGTGCAGTATCTAGGGACCAAGCATCGAAAGATTTTTTTCTTTCGCCCATTTTTTAAATGTAAAAAAAAAAACTGTTGAAAAAATATTTCATAACTTACTAGCTTTAATCTTATATTTTAATTCATTTCTATAAAAAGAGTGTTGTTAAAGTCAAATTGCTAAAGCATCAAAAATCACCTCTGATGATAAAATATTTCATGCTTGGACTATTAACTCAATTGGGATACTCCTAAACAGGGGCTACCCGCAAGAGCTAATTGAACAGAAAGAATATAGAACAATGGATGAGAGACAAAATACAGGTCAATTTTTAAATATGCCCTGTGTAACTGTTGTTCAAATAAAAGTGAAGCAATGACAGATGAAGCAAAACATACCCAAATATTTTTTCAATTGACTCCAAAACTGAAAAAATAGCAAATGCAATTCAACAAATGTTCATGGGTGTTAGAAGAGGCAAAACTGCTCACATTGTAGAAGTTGCACCTAATTTTGTGTATAGAAGGAGGTGTAATTTTAAGAACTTGATTGAGAGACAAAGTACAGCACATGGGTGGAAACTGTGTGCAAATACATAAATGTGGTAAATATGTGCATTGCAGTGCCATTAATACAGTGGAAACAGGCACTATTATGCCTCTTTAGTTATACAAGCTGCAGAACACAGTATTTAATGCTAGCACTACCACAGACGTCTAACACTAAGTTAGCTGCACTGAAAGGCCATTTTAGGTTTAGTTAACAACTTGAGGATAGAACCAAACCTTGTACCTTGCATCTATAAGGTGAAGATCTTAATCATTATGCCAAACCCATCTCTTTAAATGCTTACTCTATGAAAATAGAGAAAACCTGGTTGATATAACTGTAATACACCTAGTGTGGTATACCTTGCTTGCTGTGAACCTTGCAAGGCTTTCTATATTGGTAAACTATTAATGCTTTAAAACAAAGAATAGACCAGCAAATGTATTGTATTAAAAGGGGTAATTTAACCAGCACTCTAGTTAAGCATTCAGTAAAATGTTTAAATTTTAAACATTTTTTTATTTTTGGGTTTAGAAAAGGTGGACATTTGTCAGAGGTTAGGAGTGGAGAACTCTTTTCAAAATGAAAGAGTCACAACAGCAGTTAAGGATCAATGCCAATGTAGCTGGACAAAATGATTGTGTTAATAACTGTGCCCTTTGGATTTAAGCTATTAAATTATGAAACATTTTTTCTCAACTTTTTTTAACATTTTAGGATGGTTTATACACAACTGAATTGTCATTCATTAACTATACAATTTTACAATGTTTGCATTTTGTACTTGTACCTTTACATTTTTGGTAATGCGATTGAGAACTGATAAAAGAAAGCGGTGAATGAGTTTTCTGCAGGTTCTGATAATGTCTTAATCAGATGAATCAGGTGAAAGTGCTAAACCAGACCAGTTTAGTTATTTCTCAATTGTCAAGATTTTCGCATAATGTCCAGATTTTTACTTCATGTTTTTGTTCCACTCCTTATAAAATTTGTGGTTTTCTGATAAATCACCAAGGATTGAAGTCACTAAATAATGACATACATTTGAGTTTCAGACTTCATATCTTTCAGAAGATGTATGCTAACACACATCATGTTATTATAACAACTTTTTAAGTCTGCGAGAGTTTGTTTGTTTGTGTCTTTTGGCTTTTCCCGGTTAGGGGTCTTCACAGCAGAACTCCGGTCCGCTTATGATCGGTAGTTAATTTTTATGTACCGGCTTCCCAGCCCTGACAGACAACCTTCAATGAAGGTACACCCATTCACGCATGTCTCCATGCAGAAGGCGCTCTTGCTGAGAATCGAAGTGGACAGCATCTTACTGTGAGGCGACAACGCTACCGCAGAGCCACCACCGCGGTGTTTAAAATCTGTCCCTATTTTTGGGGCTTTGTCCACACAGTGCACTTGTAACTATTAAAGTCCTTCTGGTGAAAGAAAACATTTATTGCTGCTTGGTCCTTGGATACTGTTCTGCATTTCCTGTAAAAAGTGGTTGCTGGTTTATTAGACTGGACTTGCTTCATCATTTGGTTTGTTTATCATATAAAGTGAATATTTCAACATTTCACATTCCAAGTTAAGGTTGAAAAACTCTAAAATGGATTTGTCTGATATATAAAACAGTGTAGTTACTCTTTAGTGAGATAAAAATTACCATACAGCCATTTAATGCAATCATATCTTCTCTCTTCCCAAGCAAATCAGTGATACACAAATTTCTGGGAAACTACCAAATCCCTATCAGAATGCCAAATGAAGATAAGTCATCACTTCATGACTATGTTTACTGCACCAAATACCTTCCTCATCATCATTCTAGATGCTTTTTTTCCAGGTCCTTTTTTGGGGCTATTACGTTAGGAGTCTCAGTGGGCCACTACTCATAGGGTCCATAATTCCAGTGGCAGCAAACCACTTTCTTCCTAACTAGATAAGAGATGTGCATCCTGACATTTATAACTGTGTTGTGTCTCATGTACTGTATTCCTGATGAGCTGTGTACTATGACACCTACAGTATACCAGAGTGGGGCTGTGTGACACGGTTGAACTGTTATAGGTAGAAAACAGGCCATCAGCTGCTCAGTCCTTCTCAGACTGCCTGATTTCTTAATGGTCCAGACTCACCTGAAATCAACGGTTAAGGTCAACACATACAAATGCCCTATTTTACATCAGTACAGCCATATCTTATTTAGAACACAAAGCAGTAACAATTTTAGGTCTCAGGTATGATAGGATTCCAGAGTAGTACATCCGACTGAAAGCAATTTTAAATGATCACTTCAAATATTTGCCTAAACATAGCATGTATAACAAACCACTGAATAAAAACAAATTAATAAATAGATAAACAAATAAAATACTTTGGAGCATTACTTTGTCTAAAATAATACATATGTTATATCTCTGCTTTTAAAAACTCTGTATATATAACAAAATAAATTACTCAGGATAAGTGTTTGTATTTTTATTTTCATAGGTTCATAGGTTGGTACTAGGCTATCGGCCCTAGGGCCGATACAAGCCTAGCCAGAACAATTCCCTGGCTATTTTTTCCCACACTATTTACTTCCCTGGACCCCTGTCTAGCAGGGCAACTGACATGATCCCTGGGGTGAATTTCCTTTCTCCTATCCAGTCATCAAGATTCCTTTTGAAGAGGCCCAAAGGGGTGCTCTGCGTGACATGTATGGGCAGTCTATTCCAGAGTCTGGGGAGTCTCTGGGTCAGGAACCTATCCCTCTAGCATATTTTGTTTATTGTGATGACAAGGTTTAGATCCCTGAAGTGTGTGGCTCTGAGGGATTGGGATTTCTTTAAGTGTAGCGTGTCCAACACCTCTGGGTTTGACGTGGCCTTGTATGTTAAGCAAAGATTGCCTCAGAGTACACGATATGCAACAGAGTATAGCTGGAGTTTTTTAAGGCGGTCAGCATAAGGCATCTGCTTTAGGCCTGTGATTCTTTTAGTGAGGTATTTCTGTGGCATTTCCTGTTGTTGCAGATGTCTTGAGAGGTACATACCAAATGGGGCATTGTATTCTATAATGGGTCTAATCAAGGATGAGTACAGTGGGACAATGACCTCCTTTTTTGAAAAGCCCTTAGTGATGAGGTGTGCCACATAGGATTTCCTGACTGTTGTGGTGATGTGGTTATTGAAGGTGAGACCACTGTCCACCTGTGTCCCTAAGTCTCTTATCATACTTTCGGTGTTTAGCGTACTGCCACCTATGTGGTAATTCACAGGTACATGTTTTTCCCAAAGGAGATAACTATACATTTCTTGGCATTGAGCTTGAGTCCATGGCTCTGGCACCAAGCATCTGTTTCTGTAAGGCCCTTTTGTAGAGTATCGACATCAGTTGGGGATTCAATAATGGCTCCCAGTTTGCAGTCAACTGCGAACTTTGTTAGCCACAGTCCATTAGTGTTGGCCTGTACTTCAGAGAAGTAGATGCCAAACAAGAGAGGTCTCAGGACTGAACCCTGAGGTACTCCACTTGTCACTTGCCTAGAGCTGGATTTGGAGTCAGCTACTTTAACAGTGTGGGTTCTGTCAGTAAGCCAGTTGGCAACCCACTGAGTGATGTAGGGATTAATGCCCAGCTTAGTAAGTTTATCTATGATTCCAGAGTGGGGGATGGTGTCAAAGGCCTTGGCAAGGTCCAGATAGGCTATGTGGACTGCTTTACCATTGTCCAGGGCTCTGGAGACTGATTCGAAGAAGTCAATCAGGTTCAGGAGACAAGATCAGCCCTTCATGAACCCAATCTGGGTGGGGCCATTGTTTTTAGGTTACCAATGTCTTTGTTTATATGTTCCATGATAATAAGTTCCATGGCCTTGCACATCAGGCTCGTCAGACTGATGGGGCAGTAGTTCCCGGTATCCAAGGTGGATCTCCCCTTTTAGAGTGGGATAACTGTAGCTGTGTGTCACTCAGTGGGCATGAAGCCTGAGGTGAGGGTATGATTAAACATGACACTTAGGTGAGGTGCCAGTTCATTTTGTTGTTCATGTAGTACACAGCCTGGGATGTCATCTGGTCCCATGGATGCTGTATTCTTAGCTTTGGAGAGGGCGTTTTTTTACCTGTGTGACCATTATTACTGGAATTTGGCAATCTTCCGGTATTGAGATGGGCCCTTTAGGGGGTGGGGGGGGGAGTTGGCACTAAATCGATCTGCCAGGATATTGCCAATATCCTTGGGATCAGTAAATTTAATGCCATTCTGTTGTAGCTCAGAGCAGATCTGAGCATTGTCATTTAGATTCTTGACATAGTTATAGAATGCCTTGTGGTTGTATTTGGAATCTTTGGCAATTTTATTTTTGTAACTAGCTTTGAAGGATTTTATGAGGGATCTCAGCTTCTTACTGAGGCTGGTAAGGGAGTTTTTTGCATCCTGGGATTTTCCTCTTTTCTGCAACAGTTTCTTCCTTTTGTTGTAAAGTTTGTTTATCACCGGGGACCACCAGATTGGCTTTCTTTTTTTGGAGGAGAGCATCTTGGTTCTATTTGGGATGGCACGATTCATGCATGAGTGGATGTGCTCATGCAGTGCCTTAGTGTAGGGCTCAGCAGTCGAACTTTCAGTCCCCGTTTGAATGGGTGTCATGAAGTTTGTAACTTCTGACTTGAGTAGCATGAAGTTGGCTTTAGAGAAGTTTCCTAGCAAAATAGTGAAAATTCATGTTTTCCTGTACAGTTTTCTTGGGTCATTTTAAGTATTATTTTTTTTTCCCTGAAATAAGGATGTGACAGTTAATAGCTGTTAATTTCTTCTGAGTTGGGTAGGATTTAGAGATAATTCATTGAACTACCACATCTAGAATTAAATTCTGCACATAAAACAAGTAGATATAACCCCATTGCCACAGAGACAAACATATTATATGCATTTATTACTGCTTTGTGTGTTCTTGATGTAAAGCTTACCTGTCCAGAGGTATATGGTGCTCTAAGATTCCCACATGCAGTAGATGACAATACTGCAAGAGACCACTGTCTCAGTCATTGTTGTGCCAAATTGTTGACTGTTAAACTGACAGAGTCACAAGCTGCACCAAACTATGGCCAGGTTAAAATAATAATTGTTGTGTCTTTCGGCTTTTCCCGGTTAGGGGTTGCCACAGCGGAACTCCGGTCCGCTAATGATTGGTAGTTGATTTTTACGTGCTCAGTTACCAGCCCTGATGCACAGCCTCCAACGAAGGTACACCCATTCATGCATGTCTCCATGGAGAAGACGCTCTAGCTGAGAATCGAACCGGACAGTGCCTTACTGTGAGGAGACAATGCTACCGCAGCTCCACCACCACGGATCCAAGTTAAAATAATAATAATAATAATATCACACAGCGTTACCCCTTGAACAGTGGTAATTAAATCATTTAAGTTTGAATCTTTTGCAACATTTTTATAGCCAACTGTACTGCTTTCACACATACACAAGAAAAACAACGAAAAACAGACTAACGCCGTGATGCTGTTTGGTCAAAAAAATAAAAGTCTGTGTCTTTTTTATGGCAAAAATCCTACATAAAACTTGTGAAAGCTACAATATCTTTCTCAATTTTCTCATTGAGCAGTGCTGTCATGACCAGGGCTGTCACCTTCAGAAATACTGACATGGGACAGAAAAGGTATGACCCAAGAGTATGGTAAGACTCTGTGGTGCAACTGATAGTGTATTGTACTTCTACTAAAATGGTAAAAGGCATTCAAAGTTTGTTGGCTTGAGACTGGCCAGATCCAAAATTCACCCCCTTTCTTGATATCAATTAGGGACAAGTCCTTCTGGCACTTGCTAAAATTAAAAACGCTTCTTCCGGGGGTCCTGAGAATCTCTGGATGCCTGTTGAAAAGTGTAATGTCCCACTTAGCAAAACCCCTCCATTAACTTTTCAACCTGAGTCTCCCACTGGTTATGTCCACGAGGAATGCAGAATCACAGCTATGATGGCCTTGCAGAAAGGTTACCCTCTATTGACCCTGGGAATTACAGAGTTTCAGTCTGACTACAGTTATTAGCACAGCTATTGAATGTATTACAGCTGAGCTAATAAACGATGATATAGGTGACCTTGCCATGCTGGATATACCTTATTTCAGCTTTGCAAAAGAAAAATCATTGTCTAAACCTTGCCCAGGTCTTTAACATTATCCCGCATGATGTAATTATTAACCAACTCTCCAAATTCAAGAGTACCTCACACACAGTTTGCTGGATAGGTAACTGTCTGTCTGACGGAATCTATACCATTAAGGTCAGGAGTATTTGCTCTAGAGAGAAAATATCACCAGTGGTGTCCCACAGAGCTCTGCTCTGGGACCTTTATCTTTGATATATATTTATTTTACATAAAAGCCCAGTTTGAGGGACTATAGCTAACCAAAGTTTCTGATGATTACAAACTGGGGGCAGTTTTGAAATCCTGTTCTGATACTCAAATTCACAAGCAAGGGCTAAGTCAAATAAATATGTGATGTATTAATTATGGGCTTACCCTCAACATCAGGAAAATCAGCATAGGTTCAATCCATAAACCTACTGTCACTGGCGCTTATCATATAAATAAAATGCCACATACATTTGAAACAGTCATCATGGACTTTGGTATGTATGTTTTCAAGACTGTTTTGAGCTTCACATTTCTGTGATGGTTAGAAAATCCTTATCCCTCTACTCTGGACATTTATTCTTCATGGCATCTCTTCAAGGTGCAAATAAATTATAGTCTCACTTTACTCAACCCTTTTGTGCCTGTCATTGAATATAATGCATCCTTTGGCATGTACCTCACCAAGCACCTAAATCAGCTTGAGAGACATCATTGTTTCTTCAATAAAACTACCTCAGGTCTCAGTATCCCCAGCTACTCTTATAGACAATGATTCTGACCCTCTTTTCAGTATTATACAGATTCCTGTGGAGTGATTTATGTTAGGTTTTCTGCTCTATGAACAACTCAGCATTCTTAAACTCCTTCACCTAAATAAAATCAGTGGTAAAATAAGCTCTCATTCTAACATCAGTGGTAAAATAAATGCTGATTCTAGAACCAGTGGTAAATAAATGCTGATTCTAGAACCAGTAGTAAAATAAACTCTCATCCAAAGGACTTACACCTATATTATCACATCAACAACACCAGATGACCTGACAGATACGTAAGCCAAAGTATCCCCCTTTTTCTGGAACAGGCTGTCCTTAACCTGACTGGACAGATGATTGTGAATTTTCAGCAGGAATATGTGAGAAAATTAACGTAATGGGGGACATCGCTAGACTCTGACAAGTATCGGGCTATGTGGCTCAATTTCTTGATTGTCTTCTTTGGCCATAGGATTAGTAGAAACCTATGAACCCTGGGACAAGGCAGGAATTATGCAGTCAAGCTGTCTTGCAAGTGAAAATTGTACATCATTGTCATGGACACAGAGGTTCAAAATGGGCCACTTTTCCCACAGAAATTTTAATGCTTAATATATCATTGCCCTCACACCCTTCCTACTTGTATATGCCTACTTCATGGTTGCACAGCAGAGGGGAAAGAAAAAAATCCCCATTGTAGTGCATGGCAGTCTTGCACAAATTGTGATTTCACAGGAAACAGAATACAAAATGAACAGATTCAAGAAAAATTGAAGCTGACACAGTGTGATCAGGAAATCAGAACCCAACTAAATTATCCTTGTTACTTGTAAGGAATAATAAAGATAGATACATAGATAAATAGAGTGAGATATAGGTTTACTACCAATTGATAGAATAACTATTTGATTGAAATGCAAATGGTTGAAACAATCTGACTGAAAAACCATTTGACTGAAAGTTCATTTCAATAAATCACAAATGACAGAAAAGTATAGAAGTATAAAGACAGTGGATTCAGACCTGCAGAGCTTCTTACCAAAATGTAATCCCCCAGATTCAGCAAGCTCCTCACAGAGTACAGGAATAGTGCAAGAGCTGCTGCACGCAATATGGCCGATGAACGATCCAGGAACGAGCTCCCAGGATGTGCACAAACACTCCTACACTATTCCTGCATGGACACCACTGCTATATGCTAATTACCTCATTTTGTGGTGAAAACCATGCAGATCAAGTGAATTAGTGATCCAGGAAGCAGGCAGGCGTCAGTGCAGGAATAGTGTAACCTGCTGAAATGTATTCGGTTACTAACTGAATACATTTCTGCAAATTACAAAACGGAGGCATGACAGCTCAAAAGAAAGCATGTATTCGATGTAGTAGGCATGCCAATGGCCAAATATATGGCCATTGGCATGAAAAATAGTTGCAATTTTATAAATAAGTTTTTTTTTTTGGCTGATCTCGAACGTTTAAGCGTAGGGCAGCGGTGCTCAAACGGGATCAGCCTGAAAATAAGAAAAAAAGTTGGAAATAGGTTTTTAAACCCAAATGCATTTTGCCATAATAGTCAATGGCATGCATAAGACAACAATACCAGGGAATAGTGCTTGCTAAGGGGGAGGGCTCATTGTGAGTGTAGTAACTATGAATTAGCATTCTGTTTTATGCAAATAAGAGGACTGATACTGAATCACATATTTCCTCTCAGTGTTAGCTTGCACCCAACTGTGTAGGTGTAGCAACAGTATAACAGGTATAAGTATAACAGGTGGATGACCTCATAAGGGGGAGTGTCATGCATGCTGCAAGCTTACTGGAGCTCTGTGGCCCATGTTTTCCCTTAGTTAATCACAGCTATGAAGGGTGTGTGTCTGAGGCTGCCTAGCAGTGTTTACATTGCCTGAACAGGTGTGCGCTCCATGTATCGGGTTTAAAAAAAAAAAAAAAAAAAAAAAAAACAGGAGATAGCACCTCTGTTCACATCTGAGCACTGGGTATGTGCGCTGCACTTTGGGGCTTAAACAGGAAGGCAATGGGAAGGGAAAACAGCAGTAGGAAGGCAATCAAGGAGAACTAGCATAGCTAGCAGGAGAAATGTATCAGAATCAGCCAATTACACATGGAACAGCCTAGCACACTACTATAAAGTATGCAAATTCCTTCCAGTCTGGTTTTTCCCACAAACTCCACACCACTAGCATACACAGACGAGGAAATTTTACCTGACAAAACAAACAAAATGTTAGGGGCTGCTGTCGCTCTCATACATCAATATGTGCAAGAGGCTGAGGGTGGTGAGGATGTGAATGCTGATGATCAATGCACAGTGAGGAGAAGGAGAACAGTGTACAGACTCATAGGTTCATAGGTTCATAGGTTGGTACTAGGCTATCGGCCCTAGGGCCTATGCAAGCCTAGCCATAACAATTCCCTGGATATTTCTTCCCACAATATTTACTTCTCTGGACCCCTGTCTAGCAGGGTGACTGACATGATCCCTGGGTTGAATTTCCTATCTCTCATCCAATCATCAAGGTTCCTTTTGAAGAGGGCCAATGAGGCACTCTGCTTGACATGTATGGGCAGTCTATTCCAGAGATGGAGGATTCAGGGTAACCTACCAGGAGCTACATGAGCTGGAGATAGTGAACTGTGATAGCGTGGACAGGGACATTCTACAGCAAATTGTTGAGCTGTGCTGGCCACGCCTCACACACAGAACCAACAGAAGGCAACCCATCCCAGTGGATACCAAGGTATGTGTAGGCTTAAGAATACTAGTCACAGGTATCTCCCAAAGGGCAACTTGGGATATCATGGGGATCTCACAGGCATCAGCATCCAAGGTACTCCACAAGTTCCTGGATGCCATGTCAGCACATGCTGGTGAGCACATATATTTCCTCAATACCCATGAGGCATTGACAAGCAATATGCGTCTCTTCCACCAAATAGCAGAAGACATTGAGGTAGTGGGTGCTATAGACTGCACAGACATACATATCAAAGCATCACCCAGTGAGTGGAGTAGGGTCAACATAAACCACAAGGGCTTCCCCTCCATCAACTGCCAGGTCGTATGCGATCCCCAGAGCATTATCTTGAATTAATGTGCTGGCAGCCCTGGAAACTATCACGACTCCCACATCTGGCATATGACACAGCTGTATCAGTCATTTGCCAGTGGGGACATCCCATACAGCTACCTAGTGGGGGTTGCTGGCTATGCACTGGAGCCGTGGCTGATGACACCCCTCAGAAATGCACACACACCTGAACAAGAACTCCATAAAGAGGCACATGCAGAAACCAGAATCATAATAGAGCATGTGTTTGGGATGCTCAAGTCATGGTTACACTGCTTGGACATATCCATTGGAGCCTTGCAGTACTCTCCAGCTGCATGTACACAAATGTGCCATGTTACACAATATGATCCTGTGAAAACAGCTGCAGCAGGAACAGCACGGGGCAAGGGCAAACAGCCCCCCACCATTGCCAAGGCTATCACAGGCACAGAGGGACTTGGAGGAGGAACAACCTGAGCCTGACCATGTAGGCAGAACGAGGCATGCCCAGTATGCCCAGGCCTTGGCAAAGAGGCAATGCATAGCACATACACTGACATGGTAGGGACCCAGGGAATAACACCTCTCTCTGACTCGCACATACAGTAAAATGGATCCCAAACATGATACTAACTGTGCTTTACCATGCATAGGGAGTGTACTATGTGCATCCGACATCGTCAGCCCTCCAGCACCGTCCTCAATACTGGCCACAAGGTAAGGCAGTCTTCCTATCAATTGCTGAATGGAGTAGTATGTTCTGATAGTTGTATCTATGGTATGGACGTGAGCATGCAAGGGAATCGGGTGGCTGAATGGGATGACAGCAGATAGTGGACACCTATATGGGCAACATGAAATCCATAACAAATACTGGTGTCAACATACTAGGCAATACTAGATAAGGTGACAAATCCCACTGCAGTACATGTGGTGGCCCAAATGTGTGTCCATAGGACACACACATGCCTGTCAGTGAGGCACACATACCTAACACCAGCCTCAGCCGGCAGGACAGGTGTAGATGAACATAAAGAATGGCTGGGCTAAGGCCTCCAATTGATGGCAATGGTTAACAGCCCCCCTCCAGACCTACACAGACAGACTACAACAGGTCTGGCAGTTGTATGTCAGTTCTGAAGGGTAAGAAGTCTGAAACTGAAATGTAAGTAGAAACTTCAGATCACCACCGCAGCAGCAAAGTTGTGCAAATTCCAATAAAACAACCAAATAGAGACAAAAATAAGTGCTTATTGAAGACCAAAACACTTAACAACAAACTGTATTGAAAACAGAAACGATAAGCACTTTCGGCTATTCAGCCTTCATCAGATCATAAAATTAAAACTGCAGTGCCAACCATAATGCTTCTCAGCAATACCCATGACAGCAGTCGTCCATACTCACTGTCCAGATGTCAATATCTGTCACCATCTGAAAGATGGACATGCCATGAATGTGGGTCCATACATATACACAGTACACAGGTGAAAGTATCCTAGACAGAGTGCATAAAATGTAACAGTCAACTGCACACAACTTTGGAATTGTAGATACTGGTTAGCAGCACATTAGTTGTCCGTGTAGTATGGAATACTGATGTAGTCTGGCCAATCACTGGCAGACCACAAAAGGCACAGTTATGAAGTAATGAAAGACTGCCTATATCTCTGAACAAGGCAGAATAAGAAGAATGTCCCATGTATATCTGTGAGTCAGCTGCAAGTAGCTTCCATATCACACATGCACTCAGCTCACCTCACCATCAGCCACAGGTTTATCACAGGTCATACCCTTGCTGTTGGGAATGAGTACAGTATGACTCCACTTCTGTATGGGAATACCCACAGAATGTAGCATGCTGAAAAGGTGTCCTATGCAGGTGTGTTGGCTAGCTATAAGCAGCACCCTGCCTGCATCCAGACTAATGGGTCAATATGTATAGGAACTATTGCCATTAACACCTCACACACTTACCCTATCACCCCAGAGGAATACACTGGCTCACAGCCTGGGAATGTAGGAGTGACAGAATGCACTGGCCTGCTACAGATGCTCTGCATCACTACCAAATGGCCTACAGTCCTCTGTCAAAGGCCTGTGCCTCACCTGTAGTGCCAATGTATGGTATCTCATGGGGTCCCAACTAATAAACTAACACAGTCAACAGAACACAAATGCAAGGCCATGTTGCCAAATCCCAGTAGCATACCCCCCATGTCCTATTGCATGAACTGTGGACCAATTCATAAATACCACTTCGATGAAGGGCTAACTATAGGGCTACTTCCCAGATATTGCTCACATAATGTTAGGATGAGGATAGTGGGGGGTGTAGATGCATGGACATCATGGAGTGTGTGAAGTCTGAAACTCTGATGTGTGCCCATACTACCCCTGCCTGCAAACCCAGTAATGGGTAGCTACAAACCTGCTTGTAAACCACAATGTGAAGGGGACCTCACCAGTAATATCAGCCCTGACTCTGGGTAACCTGGGTGAATCTGTACAGCTGAGTGGTATGGCCAGAGCAGGATATGGCCATTCTGTTAAGTCGATATATGTACAAGAAGGGCATCCTCATCCACCATACTACCAAGGTGCTGGAACATTTACAATGACCCATCAGCAAGTGTCTGTAGCTACCCCTCCAGAATGGAAGGAGTGTGCAAGAATGTGTAGGCTGTGGACCACAATACTGGACTCCGCTTCATTCATCTTGTATTTCCCAGTAAATAACTGTGAGCAAATAATTATATCTGTCTGTAGTCGATGACATAATGCATCACATTGTAAAATAGTACATATGTCTGAATATCTCTGCTAACACCAACCTTGTAACACAAGCAGCACAGACAGCAATAGTTACAGTATCCCCCTATCTGTTGCCCATTGTTACTCCATATTGTCAACCTATCTACAGATATCCTGTAGAAACAGGTTGCTATTTGTAGGCTGAGAACACCAAACCCTGGACTGGAGTACAACGCAACCTGGAATGGATTCACACACTCAATACAAAAGGTCATACTAGGCATCCTCTTACACTGACAGAAATGAAGCCCATGTCTGACAACACAGTGGACTACACATACCTGTCATTTGCAGATGTTTGTGCACACACACCAAATTGTACGCCATTTATGTTTCACACACACACTGGATAGGAATACTCACACATATCCAAGACCAACACACTATAATATGTCAAACATACACACACAGAGATGTGGGGAAGAGAGTGACAGACAGTGACAGATAAAATTCCATTATGAGGCCTGTCCCACCTACTACACATCCAATTGACTGATATCACATGATGTGCTGATGTCAAACACTGTAGACATTCCTTTTGGTAGCCCTCAGCCCTATAGTATCTGTGGTGCTTGTGATAACTGTGTTACACAATAGTACAAATCAGTATTCATGTAGCATGTGTATACTCAGTCCTGTCAAATGTAAAGTTGTGTGTGACTGAGTGTGTGTGTGTTTCCAGAGGAATGATTTATGGCCCATTCATACATACTGCACTTCCCATTGCCTATGTTAGCATTCCTGCTGATGTCAGTCACCTTGAAATAACCCTTTGGACAAATCTCAGCTCTATAAGCTCTTTGGCACTTGCGATAACTGCGTAATACTGTAGTGTAGCAAGCTAGTTAGGTAGAAGTTCTAATCCGAGACATGGCAACTGTGATTTATGTGAGTGTGTGTGTGTGTGTGTGTGTGTGTGTGTGTGTGTGTGTGTGTGTGTGTGTGTGTGTGTGTGTGTGTGTATGGAGATGAATGATTTTGAGGCCATTCACACTTACTACACCTGCCATTCCCCTACTTTAGCACACCTGCTGATGTCACTCACCTTGAAATAACCCTTTGGCCAAGTCTCAATCATTTAAGTCTCAATAACTGTGAAATACTGTATTATAGTAAACTAGTTAGATAGGAGTTCTAATCCCAGACATGGCAACTGTGAACATGTGTGTGTTTGTGTGTGTCTTTGTTGACACCTGATTTTGTGGTCATTCACACTTCCCTTACCCCTCCTTTAGCTCTGCAGCTGATGTCACTCACCTTCAAAGATACCTTTGGACAGCTCTCCAACATATAATCTCTGTGGTACTTGTGCTAACTGCATAATACTATAGTGTAGCAAACTAGTTAGATAGGAGTTCTTGCTCTGGTCCTGGCAACTGTGATAATGTGCGTGTGAGTCTTTGTTAACACTTGATTTTGTGGTCACTCACCCTTACTACACTTCCCTTACCCCTCCTTTAGCTCTGCAGCTGATGTCACGCACCTTCAGAGATACCGTTGGAGAAGTCTCCAGCATATAAGCATTGTGGCATTTCAGATAAGAGCGTAATACCATAGTATAGCAAACTAGTTACATAGGAGTTCTGATCCTGGTCCTGGCAACTGTGATAATGTGCGTGAGTCTTTGTTGACACCTGATTTTGTGGTTCACACTTACTACACTTCCCGTACCCCTCCTTTAGCTCTCCAGCTGATGCCACTCACCTTCAAATATACCTTTAAAGAGCTCTCTAACATGTAAGCTCCGTGGTGCTTGCAATAACTACTTAATGCTATAGTACCAATATACAGCTAGGTAGGTGTTTGAAACTCAGTACTAGCAAGTGGGTGTTCATGTGATTGTGTAAATAACAAGATCCATTGGAGGGTGGGTTTTGCTACATTTTCATATTGAGCACCCACATTTCCCAATGTCATATTACAAGGCCAACAGTTGACAAACACTGTAGAGGTTGTTGTAGACAATCCACAGCCATACATTTATATCTAGATAACCATTATAATACCCAGAGACCTCTCTCCACCAATGGATCATACACAAACATGTTTGGCTCTTTCTCTCTTCCTTTCTTTCTTTCCCTCTGTCTCTCGCCCTCTCCCCCTCTCTGGTTGATGTGGAAAAATGAATTTGTTTTGCATAGGCAGCAGCTTGACTTTGGTAGGTAATGCTCATGATCAGCTGATGCCCTGTACACGAATTGAGCAGGACTTCATGTGGTTGTGTGACAAACAGCATCACAGAGGGTAGTTGGAAATACTTCTTACAACAAACACTGTGGAGACAGGCCAACAAACTGGAGGGGAATGTTTCCGACATGGGGACAGGATGTAAGTATTGCTGTTCTAAATTTTAAGTAATGTTGGTTTAACAGGGTTTGTGTGGATATGACTGTTCTGCATGATTTAAAGTCTGGCATGACAGTGTTATATGGTTGAGAAAACTCTCACCTGTAGGGATATCTGCAGACTGGCCAGAGTTTGGAGTCTTAGATTTGGTGTGTTACTCACACATTTTTGGTCTTTATAAATGCAGTAGCATACTCTGATGAGTGTAGTCAGTAAATGGTAACACCCATGTGTGTTACTGACTTCATATCCCTCAGAAGAGATATGTCACAACAAACCCTGTTACACCAGCAATGTTCTCAGTTTATAACTGCAATATGTTAATATTGGCCCTGTGTTTGTGCATCTGTCTGTCAAGTCTGTCACCCTTTGTTCATATGTCATGCAGTAAGAGGTGGATATGTACAGTATACCATTATTTACTGACATAATCCCTAATATCAAGCCAGTGATATATCAGACTGCCAGACATGTAATGTATAGGAGGCCTAATAGTTGAGGACAAAACCTGGACATTCTGTTGTAGTCTGTACAGTAATGAGGTCTATGTACTTATGGTGATTGTTGACAGAGTGTCTGTATTATGTAGCAGTGTATTGTGACCATGTTATTTGGCCTGTGTACAGACTGGAGTAGATGTCAGTGTTCTTGGTCCTGTTCTATCTGATGTTGCATGCTGCTCCAGTTTCTGATACCCTATCAACTGATATGTTTGTAGGGCCAGACTGAGACATGTCCGATACCACAGTCAGGCATCAGACTACACTGTAAATTGGGCCAGTATATGTAGGGTTAGTGTGTGAGTGGCAAATATGATGATGACTTTTGTTCACACTGGCCATAGACTGTCCTATTTACTGGCCATAGACTATACTATTTCTTAGGCTTACCATTATGTGACTGTGACTGTGTTGAAATTGGTTATGGGTATGCAGTTTCACAATGGTGTCTATTACTCAATGCTGTTACATGCCTGTAGTGCCTGCTATATTTGCAATTACATGTATATTCCTCCATAGGTAAATTGGGCTAGTGTTGTGGCAGTCTGCCTGTAGTGTAGACAGTGCTTGGTGACATGCCTAGCAGCTCAGTGTATTTACTCTAATGTGATGTTATGTCCAGATATTTGTCAGATGTACTGTTGCCTGGCCACCATACGTGATGTGTATTTCTGACAAAGCAGTGGGCTGGTGTGAAGATGTATGTCACTAACTAGTGTGAAGTATGTGGCTTGGGACCTCTGCTCCTCCAGTTAATATATATTAGGACAGACAGGAGGGTGTGATTGCATCAACTGTGTGAGCTTATCTAGTCCAGTATTTCTGATATATCCCCATTTTCATGGTTTTAAACATCCCCTTTGTCAGGCTTGTTCCACATTTCTTGCACAAAGGCATTCTGTGTATACCTCCTGACTGACCAGATTGTTTCAGGCTGTCCATGTTTATTGCTCATATTTCTTCTGTATTTCACAGGGTCATTACTGTGATTTGTGTGTACTTCACTATGATGATTTTATGATGTCTGTCAGTAGCTGATGGCATACATGTCAGTTTCAGAAGAGCCTTTCTTCACAAAATATATGTTGATACAACCCCTGTCACTGTAGCAACATTCTACATTTATACCCGCAATACATACATTACGTCCCCTTGCGCTAAACGGTTGAGAGTTATGGTGCTGAGGTATGACTCCACTACATGTCATGGGCATATGTTACATATACATACATATATATATATATATATATATATATATATATATATATATATATATGTGTGTATAGACGCGGTGGTGCAGCGGTAGCATTGTCGCCTCACAGCAAGAGATTCTCCCATTCGGAGTTCCGCTGTGGTGACCCCTGACTGGGAAAAGCCGAAAGAAGAACATATATATATATATATATATATATATATATATATAGAGAGAGAGAGAGAGGGAGAGAGATATACCAATATATGAATATGTATGTATGTATATATATATATATATATATATATATATATATATATATATATACACATATATGTATAAGCATACATCTATATCCTTTTATGTGTAAACATGAGTGTTGTATATACCTTCTCAGATGTATACCACCATATTAATCTGCTATGTGTATATTTACAGGTTGGGAGGGTGGCCTAATGGTTAAGGTGTTTGCCTTACAAACACAAGGTGCTGGGTTTGAGTCTCACAAGGGATAAATGGCTATGCTTAAAATGGCTTGCAAGGGCAGTTAGCCTAGTACTAACCTATGAACATATAATAACATGAATGATTCAACACTATTTTCACTTAGAAGTACTCAACAATTGTAGTAGTCAAAGCAGTTGCTCAGAACTATTCAGTATGTGTACTGAATGATATATTTGAAAAAACAACAGACATTTTCACAGCTCAGATAGCTTAGTGGTTAAGTGCTGTGACTATCGTCTAGAGGGTCCTGAGTTCAAGAACCTGTGAGGGCTATTTATTTTGCTGCTTGGCAGAACAAGGACTGTTGGATGCAGAATAGTTAAGGCAGTTTTAAGCAGCTTTAAGTGTGTTTGCGTGGGTTTGCATGATGGTAAGTGGTGCTAATGTATGGTTAAACAAAAAGGTGCTTACACCATGTAGGCTACGTTTACCCTTGCACAAATATGTTATATTTAAGCAGTGCTTACACATGCCAAGCACAGCTTAGCCCTGGTAACGAGTGATCACATTACAGTCTGATAAAATAGCAGGGTAATGACATCTTTAATAAGTGTATTTAATTCCATGTATATAACATACTTCTATGTGCTGTCATTACAGGAGCAAGAGGTGTGAGTATATTGTATGGGACACCTGAGTATACATGGCTAGTACCACAATCTTTTCTCTTTGTATGTGTTTCATACTTGGGTAGTATTCCAGGTTATATGCAGTCACACTTGCAAGTATTGTATCATTACATTACTACTTTTAACAGTGCTTTTCCAAGTAAGAGTAGATTGCAGAATGTAGTACTGGAACCATACACCCCTGCATGCAAGGCTGGACTGTGAGTACTGACTATCATGTTCTTGGTATTTAACCTGTATGCTTTTATTCATATCCTATTGGATATTGATCTGATATGTTGATATTAACTGTAGACTACTATGTTTTTAGGACATAACATTGAGGACTGCTGTCATGTAGTAATGGCATACCTATCAGTTTCAGACATCTATCTGTCAAAACATTCATCCTAATGCATAAACTGTTGGCTGACTACTTTCTGTCTGTCCTCTGTACAGATGTGCAGATGTCAGGTATTCATCTTGTCTGCTTACAGGCAATCTCTGATTGACTGACACATGTTTTCCCAGCTGTCTTATGAATGCTACAGCTAGGAAACCCCACTCTGTATGCACCACATGCCATGGATATCTTAACCAGACTATCACAGTCAACAGGACATGTTTGGGTACAGGTGCCTAACCAGACACTGGCCATGTTATGCAATATATGTTGCATACATCTCAATTGGAGCACCTCACTGGCCCTCTTCAAGAGAAACCCAGATGAGTGGATGTTGAATTTAACTGTCACCCTGGGGATCACTCAAGTGGAATCAGTTGATAGATGGCCTGCTGAAAAATGTCAGGTGGCATGATACCAGTGTACCCACATGCCCTACTATTCTCATCTCTCCATGGACATTAGCCTGGTACACACTTAGGAACACCTGCACCTATGGACCTCACTACTGACAAATGTGTGTGTGCATTATTGAGTGTAACAGTGTCTGTGTGTTTGTAAATTTGTAGGTGAAAATCCTCTGAGGGCCTTCTCAACCACTACACCCCCCATTGCTGCTGTAATTCACATTAAATGTACCCTGTGACACTCTTCCCACTATGGGCAACCTGGAGCTTACAGTACCAGCATAACACTGTTTTACAAATGGGTAGATAGCCATGGATTACCCTTTGAGTTCTTGCAAATGTGAGTGTGTGTGTGTGTGTGTGTGTGTGTGTGTGTGTGTGTGTGTGTGTGTGTGTGTGTGTGTGTGTGTGTGTGCAATTGTGTGTGAGTGTGCATGTTAGCAAGATACAGCATTTTGAGGCCACATTCTCCAAATACACTAAACCTTGCTATAAATTATAAGGGATGGTGATGTTGCTGACATTAGGAAAGCCGTGACAAACCCTCACCCTACTATCTCTGTGGCATGTGCAATAAATGCATATCCCTGTAGTGGCACTGATTAGATAGACAAGGGTTTGTATTACAGTCCTGGCCAATGAGTGAGTGTGGGCATGTCAGAGCATCATCATAGGTTTCAGTCAGTGAAATATCCAATGTAGAGTATGGGTGCTGGGTATACTGTCTATACATCATGGTACCCCCAGTACATGACCAAATCTGCACTGTATGAGGACTGCTGTCACCATCAACCATACAGGTAACTTATAACACTATCCAGCCCAATGATGCAGGTGGTGTGTGCAAAAACTCTGTAACAGTATGGACTCACTGACAAAGTAGTTAGCACTGCTAAACCCAGGTCTGTCAAATGTGTCTATGACTGTATGTGATTGTCAATGTGTATACGACAGTATGTTATACTATGTATTGTTCATTAACACCCAGTGCATCCCCCATTACCATACCATACAATGCCTGGTGATGTTCTTCACTTAACAGCAAACTCGGGACACACCTCGCCCTAAAAGCTCTGTGGTGTGTGAATTAAGACCAAACACATTAGTAGCAATAAGTACCTAGGTAGGGGTACTACTCTCAGTGTTGCCAAGTAGGTGTGTGTATGCAAAGGGATCTACTTCAGTTTGCAGAAAATATATGTCCCAGGAGATCATTTGTCCGAGAACTAACTGGCAAAAGGTAATATTTCAAAGCAATCATCTTGTGGAAATTCATTCCATCAAAACTAGTAGTGGATATGTAAATGCCCTCTTCTCCACTGTACAGCTGTACAGCAATACTGGAGTTGGTATATATAGTTTGTTGTGGTTGTTGTAGGCACAGCCACCCACATTGGGGTTATTGTTGTGCGTATCCCCCCACCTAGTGTGCTGTTATACTATACAGTTTATGTTAACAGGTTAAGTAGTGGTTAATCACACTATGTGTGGTTCTATACCACCTCACACCCTCCAAAGTGGGGGGCTGTGGCACCCACACCAGCACACTTATGTTTGCCAACTCCAGGACTGCACTACATTGGGGAAGAGGTCATATACCCTGCCAGTACCATTGTTAATGACATTAAACTGGCAGACTGATTATTTACTGATGTGATGTTTTGGCAATTTGGTCTTGGTGGAATTACATAGACAAAAATGAGTTCACTGAAAAACGAAGTACATCCATGTGAACAGTATTCTCTGTCTATTGCATCAACACCAAAGCCTCTGTGTATGTGTTATTCACAAACATTTGGTGTGCATCACCCAGTACACTTACCATTGTCCACTGTAGAAGAGCTGCTTACATCAGCCACCATGCACTCACCTGTATACACCCCTCAGACCTATCAGCCATGTGGCACATGCAGTAACTGTTATACAGACCTGTTACTTGTGTTCAGCTGTACCCAGGATATGACAAAGTCAATGTGTCACCACAGTGCCACACCCCTTGTAGGAAAGGACAGCAGACCAACATACTGCTGACACGTAGCCACCTAGAACACAAACAGAATACATTATGGAGACCACAATCAGTCAGTGTTAATGACAGCTATAATGCAACATGGCTGGACAGCTACACACCCAGATGTGTAAGCATGAAATCATTCCAACTGACATCATGTTAAACAGCATTACATTGCTAAACCTTAGTACATTCAACCTGTGCATCAGAATCATATTAGCATATCCCTGCATCAATGGCATGGATGACAGGGATGTGGCACAGGTATCATCATATGCACAGGGTGTGTTGTGGGTTTGCCAGAGTCTTAGGCTGAGCCATTTGGTTGACATCATGTGTGTGGATTAGGGGATTCTTTATTAAATGGGCTGTGCAGACATGGTGTGTGTAGGGATGGAGGTGCCCTAGCTGTGTTGATGATGTGTGTGTGTATGTATGGACACATTTCTGCCATGTGGCTGCCCTATACAGGAGTTTGTTGGACAGCTGTAAACCTTACATGGCAGGGTGTACAGTTCACCGTGTCTGGTCATGGACATGGGAACTGTGTCTGCCAGGGGTTGCATGGATATTACCAGGTAGAAACCCAGATATGGTACTCTCCCCTGATAATAACAATTATCTGCTGCATCCATGTCCCTGTTGGGACTGGAAAGGACCACTTGCACGTGGCCTGCTGTGTTGTGTTGTGGACAGCACCCCCCCTGCAGTGCTAGTGCAGGTACTGCCACCACGGGAGCAGCCGTGAATTGTTGCACATCCAGGTAGACCTCCACCTGTTGGTGTTCCTGACCTACATCCACATGGCTGACACCATACTTCACCACATGCTCTATCACAGACATCACACGGTTGAGGATTCCCACCATCTCACCCAACTGTCTAGCCAAGACCTCTGCCAAATAACAGTGGGCACCTGCAACATCACAGATGTAGTCATGTACAGCAGAAAGAGTAGCTCTCTGGAGCCTCATACTATCTCTGGTGTAACGCTCCACATGTGCCTGTGCCTCCATGATGGCCTGAAACATGCATCTGGTGACACTAGCTGTGGCACTTCTGCCAGGGGCATGATGGTCAGCAGCCCTCCTACGAGCACCCCTGTACATGTGCCTGTGTGGTACCTCACTGGTCATCTGGCTATGGCTGCTGTGTACAGACACACTTGCCATAGTCACCACACTTTCCTGTCCCATGCCACCACCCACCAACTGTCCCTCATCTATGGCCACTGGTGATGGGGCATGTATGGGCATTGTGACTGTGTGCAGGGATGGGATGGATAATAGTGGGATGTCAACCAATGGCACAGATTCAGCCTCTGACAACCCTGTCTGTGCCTCACTATGCTTATCATCATTGTCAGAGTCTGTATGGACACTTACATCAGTTTGCCTGCAGGAGGGACTCTGACCCACCTCGCCACTTGTGAGGGACAGACAAGAAATGTATATTAAGAACTGCACATTATGGTTTACTTCTACACATACACACACACACACACACACACACACACACACACACACACACACACACAAACTTACAGGTGAGGTGGCACAAAGATATTGCACAGACCTCTCATTAGACAACAGTCAACATGCATGACATATGGTACTCAACAGCAGGCACTGCAGCCATACTCAATCTTTGTTACCAATATTATACATGTCTGTGATGCATGAGTTGTGTTGGTAGGTGATGCCCCTTCCCCTGGAACACACTACACCCATGTCCACAGTATTGCAGTGCACCTGTACAGCACTCTGGCATGTACTGTGCCCCATACCTCACAAGTGTACACAACATTGCTGAATGTGTATATATGTGGCAGTTATGTTTGCTCTGTTGCTCACAGTCCCTATGTGTTTGTCCGACACATACCTGGGATGATATGAGGACTGATGTCAGTAATTAATGCCTGTCCTTTGATTTGCAGATCTCATCATTAACAGTGTGTCTATGTGCAATAAAATCGGGTTACACTGACAACCTTCAAAGCTTAATGTGGATATGAGGAGTGTACACACCCTTGCTGACATGACAGCCTCTTCTATGATATGGAATGGGGCCACAATACTGCATTTGTTAACATTACACATACCTAGTATGTGACATATGACCTGTGCAATCCAATGCAGTATCAAAAAAATGTGTTAGTCATGCAGATGCTGAATGAGTTGCATACAATATGTGGTTTGCATAAGTGTGAACACCCTTAACACAATGGTCCATTGAAGCACCTGTTCAGTGAACTACAGCAGTCACTATTCCTGGAAGGGGTATACTAGCATGGCCCATCTTCACTTGCCATTATTTGGTCACTCTGTCCTACAAATGCCCCCTGATTCTGCCAGATTGCAAGGTCAGCTCATGTGCACAGCCCTTGGAGGTCACACAGTGGCTTCACTATTGCTGTAGAGTCAGAGTTATGTCAGGCACAATTCATAACCTTCACTGTGCTCAGATGCAGCCATTCTTAGCAAGCTTTGGATGTATGCTTCAGTTCACTGTTGTGTTTCAAGCTAACATCCCTCCCCATCCTCAGCCTTATTGCAGATGCTTGACAACTATGGGCCACACATGAGTGTTATGTTGCACTGTTCCAAATTCCAAACACCATGTCTACCAGCCTAGTTCAAGCTAATGAACAGCAAACCTAAAGGTGTACAGTGGCACCAGCAAGCTAAATACTGGGGATGGTGGCCTATGAGGTGGAGTGAGGTGTTGCTTGTGCACCACACGTATCTTTATGAATACTGTCTGTAGTCATGAGCCCTGGTCTCATGACACCATTACACATTGCATCACATGCCTTTGGGAGACTTGTTATGCTTATGCTACCTGTAGAGAGCCCTGGATGATGTATCAAGTGGGACAACACTTCCGTCTGATTACCCTAACCCATAGGCCACATTTATGTAGAATTCAAGCAACTGTAGACACAGGTACTGCACAGGTAGTACTTGCTAGACATTCCTGCAAGTCCATCAGTGTTGCTGCATGTTTCTGAGCAGCCTCCATGACCAGTTTGCAACATGTTTTGTTATCTGTTTTGGATTGCCATCTGTTTATTTTCTACTTCAATGTTGTCTTGTCCCATACTTCATACACACATACATGACTGACTGCATTGTTTGCCATGTTATATGCAATGGTGAAGTAAGGCTACTTTTCCAACTCCCGAGTGCTGCCTTTCAGATATGGGATCCATTTCATGGTTTGTAAGATGTGTGCAAGCCACAGCTCCCTCTGTTGCAGGTCAGTGATCAAATGTCGTGGACATACTTATTGGACAGCAGACCATTATTTGGTGCAACACTGAGGCCCTGTACTTGATTGAAGGTGTGTACTCAAGAAGAGTGAATGCTGTCAGTACATCACAAGCTGCTTCCACAATGTTATTTGGAGTGTGTGCACACATATGCTTCTAGTGTTTGTTAAGGTATGTATTCCCCATGTTTGTTGTCCTAACATAGGATTCCATATCACACATTCATTGCTCATGTTAGGATCACATTACAGGTTGTAAAGGGTGTGGAATGTGGTACTGTGATTTGCCGTGGTTTATGTCAGTAACAGTTGCCATTGTAATAGTGGTGTATACAATGTTGTAGCCACTGCATAAGGGTAATGTTTCAGACATGTCCCTACTGCAGGCCATTTGTCCAACCATTATGTTCATCTCTGTCCACACATCTTGCACTGACAGGTTGTTAGGTATACTGCAGGACTCTTAAATACCCTTCTGATATGCCACCATGGTGACCACTGTGATGCAGTGCAGTTAACACCAACAATAAGTGAACATGTACAGCATGCATTATGGGTAGGTGTGTTAAATGTGTGCATGGCAAATAGCATGGCCATAACATGGCCGGTGTATTGGCAAACCTGAACAAAACAACTCCAAACTCACCAGCTACAGGCTGGTACCCCAGTTGTATACCAAAGGGACCTAAATAGTTGTGTGAGAGAAGTAATGTAAGTAGCCACACCTGTGGCATTGGTACATGACGGGAGTAGCATTTTAGCACATCAGCAGTACAAACCCACAATACTAGAGATTATGTACATCTGTTCATTACTACACTGTAGCAAGAGACTATCTTATCTCACATATGCATGTAGATACTTTACAGATGAAAATAGATAAGCAACAGTGGTCTAGTAATGTGCCTTGGGGCCTTACCTGCATGCTCCATGTCCATTGTGTGTGTGTGTGTGTGTGTGTGTGTGTGTGTCACCCACCTCCACAATGCTGTCTTCAGCCTGCTGGCTTGGCTGGTGGGTGGGTGCCCCAAGGCTGGTAAGGAGCTTCTCAGCATGTGTCAGTGGGGGTTGGATGGCATGACCCCACCTGTGGCTAGCTGGTCCCTCCTAACTGCAGCAGCATGCTGACGGGCATGGCGGGTCATATCTGTGCAGTGATGCCGCACCTGCTCATAATTTTAATTGTGCAGGCTGACATTGTTTACCCTGTGGATGCGATCATTCCACAGGGTGGTCCTCTCCTGCAGATCCTGGGCCCTGCTGCCGAAGAGGATGGCATGATGCATGTTGAGGTATTGGATGACTGCATCATTTTCCAGGTTTGTGAATGTAGGCAGACATTGCCAGGACATTGTACCTGAAAGACATAAACAGATAAAAAGGTCACAGGACCTCATCCAGTTGTCCACATGCACATCAACAGTGGATATTACTTCCAAATAATCCAGACTATACCATAACACTGTAAGCTATGATGGCTTTGACATCTTCCATTACACCCCTGGCCCTGACCTGTCCAGTTGCCCGATGTTTGACACTTAATGGCATAATCCACTATTCACCATTCATTTCTGTGTAGAGGGATGACAGTGGCCATCTTCCATGTGGATGGTGTGTGGATGGTGGCATGTGTATATTTGACTGCAGTGTGTGATGGAACTGTGAGCACATGACTGTGTTCATGTAGGAGGGAAACTGTGATGTTCTCATGCCCCATAGAGACTTGCTGTTGTTGCCATCAGTAGGCATTATGTCCATGCTCACAACTGATGCGGGCAGGAGTCTGGTTGATGCGCATCTCCCCCTTTACTAATGTTGTGGACAGGGTGACACTGTTCTTGCCTACCCTGTCTGATGCAGGTTGCCTGTATCCATGGCATGTGTGTATGAGGTGTGCTTTACCCCCAGTACAGGCTGACTTGTGTTACATGCTCTGAGACTGCGTACATATGTGTAGACATGGTTGTAACTGACCTTGGTGGTTTGGATATGTCTGATTTCTAGTCATAGTCAGCCTTACAGGAGGTTACCTCTGAACCTACATGCTTGCTCAGATAGAGGTGCACTTGCTTCCAAGTTGTGGTCTGCACCTATGTGTCCCTGTATAGCCACTATAGCAACCTATTATGTGCTTTGTGTCTTAGTGGTGTCCACCAAGGGGGATTATTCTATCATTGGTGGAGGATGGTTGTACAGGTAAGGTCCTGCTGATTCCATATAGCTACAGTGGATATGAAGTGTACACACCCCTGTTATAATGCATGGTACTTGACCCCACAAAAGCACATGTCAACACAATCCCCACCTGTGATGTGTCCTATAGCCTGCTCAGTTCAATAGGGAACATAACCTGTCCTGTGGAAACATATGAGAATTAATACTCAGTACGGTAAACCAGATGAATGCGTGTGCACACCCTTACATGGAAATGTTGTGTAAACACCTGCTGAGATGATTACAGCATCCATTTGTCTTGGTTTGTACTCTAATGTCATATCACATCTTCACTTGACAATGGTTGATCACCTTCCATGAAACAGCTTTGTTTCTTTTTCAATAGAATTGTACAGGTTATGGGTCACATTTGAGGTGAAAAACGTTTTGACATGACTTTCTCTGGTCTCATTGGAATACAGCACACAGACGTGGCATTCCAACAGGGGTGTGTACACTTTGATATCCAGTGTATATGGGTGTTGCTATAGCTGTTAGGGGTAGGCATGGACAGTGGGTCTTAACACAGTTGTACACTTCTCTGATTACTAAGTGATAAGCATGCCTACTGTAGTACCCATATCAGTGTTATGGCAATTCAACAGTCAGTAGCAATACACATTTTATTTTGTTGTATGCAGTGACAGTGATATTACACACATGTGCAACATGCACATCCTATTTTCCGGACTACTTGTGACCCATGTTATTACTTCTGGGACGTTCAACTGAACATGCGCATACATACACATGCTCAGGGGATACCTGGTATACATTTGCATTCTATGTCATTATGGCACACTGTATTTACAGTCTTGCAGCTCAATCATACATCTCAACCTGTTATACCAGGACGTCTGGTCATTGGTCCACATTACTTGGTGACAAAACAGGGAAGTTTATTTTGATAAAGTATTAATATAGCTGCCATAACACAAGTATATGTGTAAGTTACTACAGATATCTGTCACAACTGTGAACATTGTCCAGAAGAACACTGTACACTTGAATGTTATTAATTCAATATATCACATGCGGTTTAACACACACATCTGCAATAGTGCTTTACTATGCTCATGCCCTATATAGGTATCCTAGATTTACAATACAAACATGTATAATACTCATAGTCACAGGTAACATATGGATATGGGCAACATCCCATTAACTGGCCTAACAGTGACACAGACATGACTGTTTGACAGACACTCTAGTGACTGCCATATGTGAGCTGTCCTTTCCCAGGGTGTGTAAGGCTCCTCAGCTGTGACCCAACCTATCAACCTCTTACAGCATCACATGTGGACAAAGCCTAACATGGGGGATATATAGGGACATATCATAGATATGCCTATTACAAACCTATGAAGTTTGTAGCAAATAACTATATCATGTGGGTGTTGTCCCTTTACCTTTCCTGTATGGAAGACATCCTTCATGTGTGGGGGCAGCAGTGTTACGGACAGCAGGTAGGAATACCTCTTACAACAGGACTTGTGGACACAGGCCAAGTACATATTTGTATAATGTTCCAGACCTAGGGACAGTGTGTGAGTATTGCTGTTATATGCATGGACTAGTGCTAGTGTTACAGGGTTTGTGTGTACAAGCTAGATTTGCATGGAATGCAGCCTGTCTGCATAGCTCTCAACTATGGGCCTATCCACATGATGGCCAGAGCACTGGCTGTTATGTTTTGTCTGTTCCCCACACAGGTCATGGCCCTGACATATCAGTGGCATTCTCTCCATTGATTGCTATCACTACATGGCAACATCCATTTGTGTTTCTGATGTCATATTCCTGAGTAAGGGTATGCTGCAAACAATCCTGTAACACCAGCAACTTTCACAGTGTATAACAGCAATATTTCAAATATGGCTCTGTGTTTCAGCCTCTGTCCTCTACCTATATATCAGGCTTTGTCCAGATGTCATGCAGTAAGAGGTTGATAGGTATGGTCTATCATTATTTAGTGCTGGCATTCCTGCTATCATTCCAGTGATGTTGTGGACTCCCACACAAGTTGTGGGGTAGGGTCCATATATATGAGGGCTACAGCTGGACAAAACATGTGTGACCCTGTACAGTCTGGAGGTCAGTGTATGGAGAACACTGTTATATGCCCTTGTAAGACATTTTATGGGGAAGTGGTATTAAATGATTTTAACCTAGGCCATTACATGTGAGGAATATCAGTAATTAGAAACATAAAGGTATATGGCTGTACATTTTCATACATTTCACCATGGGGACAGTAGTGGGCTAGAGCTTACTGTCTTACACATAGTTCTGTTTGCCAGTGTGATAGTGACGTTATAAGTTAAGCATTGTTATGTAATGGATACATTTACATTGTGACAATTGACACTATTCCCCCTAGGGGATGACTACAGAGTGTAATTGGAGGCTGTTGAACTACATCTGTAATTATAAGTGTTGATTGATTCTGGTCTTCAAGGCAAGTGTGTTTTTTACTGTTGTATTACTTGAAGGCTTTAGCCTAGACAGCAAAGTATGTTATCTTTTGCAGATTACTGTATCATATCATTTCTTTGAGAGTTGCATTAATCAGCACTCAACACCTAAATACTATAAGAAATGGCATAAACAACTGAAATAGTACACAAATAAACATTTATATGTATGCAAACTGTATGGTGTCATGTCCTTTGCATTGTGTGTGGTTATATGTTTCATGCAATAATTCTCATTTGTAGGAAAGAATCAGACACTGGCCATTTGAAAAGGTGGCAACTGTAGGTCTAATGGCTGTTTGATATTCTGTGAACCCTCTATATCTGTAAGTATGTACACACACACACACACACACACACACACACACACACACACACACAGACACACACACACACACACACACACACACACACACACACACACACACACACACACACACACACACACACACACACACACACACACACACACACACACACACGCACACACACACACACACACACATATATATATGTGTATATGTATCATTAGAATGTTTAGTGCTTCCATGGTGTACATTCCCTATGGTAGACTGACTGTTCTGCATGATATGTTAGAAAAATCATCCCAACATCTTACAGCTCAGATGGCTTAGTGGTAACTTGTTGTGGCGATGTTGTGCAGGGAACTGGATTCAAGACTTACAAGGCCTGGTTATTTTGTTACAAGGCAGAACTGCTCAGGTGTGAAGGAAGGGATAATGGCAATGATTACAAGAGGTCCCTATTTTGGGTCCCTTCACCCCCATTTATAGTGCCTTTGGTCCAATGTTTTGCAGTGAGAGGTTCAGAGTGTGGATCCGATATCAGAATGCACTACATACATATGTATATATATATCTATATATATATATAAAATTTAAGCTGCTTGTTTCCTGCCTTTCCTGTAAGTGGTCTAGACTGTTTGTAGGCTTCTGAGTCCCCAAGCCTTTCTGTTTTGGAGGGAAGCCTTTTTGCTTAATTTTGTTTCTTAGAACTAGCCAGTTTTCTAGTTTCAGCACTCAAATCTGTTTCTTTGAACTCAGCACTTGTTCATAACTCGTTGTAAGCACTAAATAAGCTGCAAATTACTACAGCACTCATCTTTCCTCACTTGTCTACAGGAAAGCAGTTTTTAGTACTTAATAAATAAGCACATATCCAGGCATGTCTAAGGGTCAGCTCCCAGTGATTTCTCCTGTCTATCTGATGAATTTGGACATCTTGGGGCAATGCAGCAATTGCCTCATGTACACAGACAACCCTCTCCTCCTACCACCCAACACTACAACCTGTGAGAGATGCAATTATATAGCCAAACTGGAAGCAAAGCTCTCTTCACCCAAGACTGGACTAGACAGTCAAGAGGAGAAGGTAAACACTTGCACCACACCACACTCCCACACTCCTCACATAGTCCCTCAAAACCTACACAACCAAAACACACACATAGAAACACAAAACACACACTTACATTCACAGAGGCTCTCAATAAAAACCTGCCCAAGCATCAGGGACCTCCAAAGCAGAAATGCAAGCAAACTATACCCCAACACAACCCAAATGACACATAGCCCACAAACTCAGTGTGCCACTCAACCACATCCCATAAGGCATAACAACATACCCAACACTCTAGTCATAGGTGACTCTATAGTCAGGCACACTGATGTTCCACTCACCAGGCTAAACAAGGAGAAAGTTACTGTCAGATGCCTGTCAGGTGCCAGGATCCGCCACATAATGCACGCACCCAGGTCACTCCACAACAAGTACAAATATGACACTGTTATTGTCCATGTTGGTGTGAATGACCTGAGATGTACCTCCATGGACTACATGAAAAGAGACATGGAGGAGCTCTCTAATTTTGTAGCCCAGGTAGGTATGACCCTGGCCCTGAGTAGCATCCTGCCATCACCCAGAATGATGCCACAGTACAAGGATAAAATGATTGACTTCAACAATTGGCTAAGCTTCTGGTGTTATTCTAAGGGGATCCAGTATCTGTCTGCCTGGGACGACATGATCGACAGACCACAATGCTTTGCCAGAGATGGCCAGCACCTGTCACCCTTGGGATTCTGGATACTGGCTAAAGCTCTTGCCACCCCTATAGTGCCTTTTTTAAGCAAGGTTCAAATGACAAATTCACCACCATAACAGGTACAAGCAAGCAAAATCTGAGGGTAATGCTACTCAATGCTAGAAGTCTAAACCTCAAAATGCACTCACTTGAGGCACTCCTTAAAATGGAGAACTTCGTCATCTGTGCAGTGACAGAGACCTGTTTCAAAGCTCCAGACAGCACCCTTGCATTACCAGGCTATAATTCATGCCACACCTTTTGGCCACCTAACCCGTAACAAAGCACTAAAGGTGGAGGCGTGTCCATATTCATTAAGGATATCCACACCTCCAGGCTAGTTGCACAGCATAATGCATCCGAGATTATCCAAGTGCAACTTACTCTGGGCGAGATCGCAATCCAAATTGTAGCTTGCTACAGACCCCCATCATGCCCCAGGATTCCCACTCCTCATTTCTTGATACACTGGAAAGTATTAGGGTACAACCTAACACCCTAATAATAGGCGATTTCAACTACTCCACCATTAACTGGGAAAACTACTCATGTACCAACTCTTTTGCTCAACATTTTCTGGAATTCATAAATTCCAACGCCTTGGATCAACTTATTCACACCCCCACCAGGGGCAGCAATATCCTAGACCTGGTCATCACCAACATGGGCAACCGGTGTTCCACACCAGAGGTCAACTCCTTGTTGGTCAGATCTGACCACAAGCTGATCACCCTAGACATCCCGCCCCCACCCCCAATTAGGGAAACCACTGTAAAAAACTTCTCCAAAGCCAACTTCACACTTCTTAAGACAGAAGTGGCAAACTTCATGACACCCATGCAGATGGACAATAGAGGTACGAATGCTGAATCCTACACAAATGCACTTTATAAGCATTTACACGAGTGCATGGATCATGCTATCCCTAATATAACCAATATGCTATCTTCCAAAAAAAGGAATAGAGGTACGACTGCTGAATCCTACACAAATGCACTTTATAAGCACTTACATGAGTGCATGGATCATGCTATCCCTAATATAACTAAGATGCTATCTTCCAAAAAAAGGAAGCCACTCTGGTGGTTTCCTGCCATAAACAAACTCTACAACAGTAGAAAGAAACTGTTGCAAAAAAGACTAAAATCCCATGACTGGAGGAACTCCCTGGTCAACCTCAGTAAGAAGCTGAGATCCCTCATAAAATCCTCCAAAGCTAGTTATGTAAACAAAATTGCAACTGACGCTAAAGACAACCACAAAGCATTCTATAGCTATGTCAGGAATCTCTATGGCAATACTCAGATCTGCTCTGAGTTACAGCACAATGGCACTAAATATACAGAACCAAGTGATATTGCCAACTTCCTGGCAGATAGGTTCAGTGCTAACTTTACCCCCTTCTCACCCCCTAGAGGGCCCATCTCTATACCGGAAGAATGCAAAGTTCCTGTAATCACGGCTGCACAGGTAAAAAACACACTCTCCAAAGCCAAGAACTCAGCATCCATGGGACCTGACAATATCCCAGGCTGCTTTCTACACGAACTACAGAATGAACTGTCACCCTACCTATGTACCATGTTCAATCATAGCCTCACCTCAGGCTTTGTGCCCACTGAATGGTGCACAGCGATAGCTATCCCACTCCACAAAGGGGGAGCCAAGATGGACCCCGGGAACTACTGCCCCATTAGCCTGATGAGCCTGGTCTCCAAGGCCATGGAATATATCATCATGGACCTCATAAACAAAGACATTGGTAATCTCCAAACTCTGGACCCTACCCAGTTCAGATTTGTAAAAGGCAGATTGTATCTCCTAAACCTGATTGACTTCTTTGAAGCAGTCACCAAAGCCATAGATGAGGGTAAGGTGGTTCACACAGCTTATCTAGATCTCGCCAAGGCTTTCGACACCATCCCCCACTCAGGAATTATAGATAAGCTCACTAAACTAGGTATAAATCCCTATGTCATAAGATGGGTTGCCAAATGGCTCATGGAGAGAATCCACACTGTGAAAGTAGCAGACTCCAAATCTGACTTCAGACCAGTGACAAGTGGAGTACCACAGGGTTCAGTCCTGGGTCCTCTCCTGTTTGGTATCTACTTCGCTGAAGTACAGGCTAACACAGAAGGTCTTTGGCTAACAAAGTTTGCAGATGACTGCAAACAAGAATCCATAATCGAAACTCCTAACGATGTGGACATACTGCAAAAGGGCCTCACTAAGACAGATGCCTGGTGTCATCCCCTTTGGTAAAAACTCTGTACCCATGAACTACCACATAGCTGGTAGTCTACTTAACAATGAAAATGTGATAAGAGACCTTGGGACACAGATGGACAGTAGTCTCTCCTTTGATAATCACATCACTACAGTGGTCAGAAAATCCTTCTAAGTGGCTCACCTCATCACAAAAGGTTTCTCATCCAGAAAAAAAGAGGTCATGTTTCCCCTCTACTCATCACTCATTAGACCCATTATAGAGTACAACGCCCCTTTTGGTAAGTACCTCACAAGACATCTACAAAAACCAGAAATGCCACAGAAATACCTCACAAAGAGGATTACTGGCCTCAAAAAGATGCCCTACGCAGACAGTCTCAAAAAACTCCAGCTTTACTCCGTCGCATATTGCCTACTCAGAGGTGATCTCTGCCTAACATACAAAGCTATGTCAAACCCAGAGCTGTTGGACATGCTCCACTTAAATAAATCCCAATCCCTCTGAGCTACACACTCTAGGGACCTAAACCTTGTCACCACAATAAACAGAACATGCTGGAGGGATAGATTCCTGTCCCAGAGACTTCCCATACTCTGGAACAGACTACCGATCTATGTCAAACAGAGCTCCTCATTAACACTCTTCAAGAAAAATCTTGATGATTGGATGGGAGATAGGAATATCACCCCAGGGATCACTTCTGTGGCTCTGCTCGACAGGGGCACAGGAAAATAATTTTCTTGGGTGGTGAAAGCCAGGATACATTTTTGGCTAGGCTTATATAGGCCCTAAGGCCAATAGCCTAGTACCTACCTATGAACATATGAACTTTTTTCCCCCTACTGTTGAATGACTGTGCTGCATGATATGTTTGAGAAAACATCAGACATATCTACAGCTTAGATGGCTTAGTGGTAAACTGCTGTGACTATGGTGTGCAGGGTCCTGGGTTTGAGACTTGCAAGGGCTGATATATATATATTTTTTTTTGTTGCTGGGCAGAGCAAGGGCTGTTGGATACAAACAGATTAAGGTACTTTTAAGGAGTTGTAAGTGGGTTTGTGTGGCAGTAAGCAATGTTAACTTCTGGTTAAGTATGCTTACAGACAGCCTGAAAGTGCTTAATCTGTGTAGGCATTGCTTAGCAGCATGCAAACAGGCTTAATCCCACTTACTACTGCTTAAAAGTGCTTACTCCCGCTTACCCTTGTGCTAATTTCTTTAAAAGAAAAGAAAAAAGGGGTGATAGGAAAGTGGTGAAAAAGGGGGCATGCAGAGGAAAAGACAATAAGGAAAGTAGCTATGGATGTGCAGGACGGGTGTAGTGAAGGTCCATTTCTTCTACAGCAACAGCTGTGCATCTATACTGAATTTGGAGGTACATCTGGACACTCAAACCCGTGAGAGAGGGGTTAGGACAACAATAATGTGTTGTGAAGCCAATTAGACCAGATTACATGTGTGCAGTGGACATGTGGGAAATGGACAGCTATGTATGGGGCAACATTTTTTTGGGGAACAAATTGCCCTTTTTTTAAGATGAGAGTGGGATGTTGGGGAAGGATAGCAGGTATATTTGGGGAGATAGTTTGGGAAGGAAGACAGACAAGACAGGCAATACAGCATACAGGGGAGGTATATGACACATGTAGGGGGTAAATACCTAGGACGGGGGGGTGTTTGGAAATCGGAAGCCCATGAGCCCCCAAATGGAATCAGTGGGACTGAGGTCCCCACCCATGGGTAGTCACCATTGCACCTTCACGGCCCCAAAGGTGGCAGTGCTGGGGGCTGAATAGGAGGGGCAGACTGACCCTCTAATTGTGCCATGTGGTCCTCAAGCTGGCATGGCAGATCTCCAATCTCCTTTCGGAGCTCGCTACGCATGAAACTCCGGACCTGGCTTCGGGTGACAGGATCCTGTCTGCACCCACTCCCAAGGGGGTGAGCCCCATTACCTGAGTGGTTCCACCCGAAGGTGGTGCAGGACCAGCGGTCGAGGAGGTCCTGGGGTTGGTCCCAGATGTGCTGGGGCCCGGTGCCATGTCCAGATGAGGTGAGAGAGGTGGGTCCACTGGGTCCGGCCTTCCCAAACATGCTGTTGTGTTTCAGTTTTAGAACATATTTGGGTTAGTAATAGTCAACACAATTCAGGATTAGTTATAACAGCATGCATAGATATTCCCATTAACACAAAACAACAGATTTGGAATAGTTGCATAGCAAACAGAACACATGCATATATGGAACCACAGTGGCCATTACAATGGCATGTAGGTTACATTGATAGCAACAGGCCACCAATGATAGTATTTCAACATGGAACATTAATAGAAACACATTTCAATATTTATTGAACAATAGGACATATGTCCCAACAGTAGGTTTGGTGTAAAACATACCCATTGATTCGTGTGTTTAGATTATTGTTGCAGATATGGTTGAAGAGAGAGAGATGCCAATTAATAACTTGTATATCCTTGCAGTACTCACAACTTTAATGATCACTGCTCTAATTTTTACTCTACATGTATTATTACAATACCCTATGGTCTTGGTTTGGGCAGTGGTATGCTTGTATACAGTGTATACTTCAACTGTCTTATAGTCCTGGTAGACCTGTGGAGGTAATGTTTGTTAACACTAACTGAATGTTTCTACACATATTCCCAGATTCCTAGATATAATTCTGCACATACATCTCAACCTCTTAATGCAAAAAATCTGTACAAAGCTTGACAAACTGGGGGTAAAAATAGGGACATATTTTAAATATTTATCTTATAAACTTTTATACAGTTATTGTGTAACAGGATTTGTTTTAATATACATTTTCTGAAGGATCTGAAGTCTGAAACTCATATGTATGTCATTATTTAGTGACCACAATCCTGAGATCATCCCAGTGATTTGCCAGGAAAATAGAGAAACAGGCCAAAAATATGAGGCAAAAATCAGGGCATTCTGCACAAATCTGTACAGTTGAGAGGTATTGTTATGCATACAGCTTATTACTAGTGTCAGGATTCAAACCATGGCTGTATGTGCTAAAAATACAGCAATTTGTGTTTCATCAGAGTGAGCTATTTAGAAAGTGCTGTCTTTGTTTTCAGTGTTTTCTGTCTAAGTCTCTCTTGGTTGTACAATCTGGCCTTGTAATTACAACATTCTTATACAGACATTCCTAGACATATTTTTTTATGTAGTACAGTGTGAGAAACAGTTGACACAACAGTACTACTCACATACCAGATCTTGGTGAATGCAACATGTGATGCCATACAATACCAGAGTAAACACAACCAGTCCAGGATTTAGAATGTTATTGCCAGGCAGTTACACTTTTATTTAAATATGACCTATATGAGACTATTACTGTCATATTGTCTGGTTTATTCAGTGGAAACCATACACATTTTTTATAGTGCCAGGTGACATTTTACTCCTTTATATTTATTTGGTATGACTACTACAAGCAGGGTTGTTACTCACCAGCCTCACGACACAGCCTTTGCAACCTGCTGGCATGGGCTTCCTGATTCATAGACGCTCAGCTGCGCTGTAAAGAAAATAGAGAAACATTTATGCAGACCTATCCATCACATACACAGGCTGGACTTTGGTAAATAATTATTGCTATGAATACTTAACACACTGCTGGGACATCTCCTCTGTCTCTTGCTTCTTGGACCCACTGTTCCAAGAGCTCCCTCTTCCTCCATTTCAAGTCGGCATAGTGGTACCGGACCAGCTCCCCTGTCCAAGGTATACCAGTGGCACTGGTGAGATCATGAGTGAGACGTTCCCAGGCTTCTGCTTTATATTGGGAGGCCTGGTACTGGTCCTGCAGCAGTCTCATGTCATTGTTTTTTTACCAGGAGTGCTGCCATGACCTTGGACTACTGTATGCCCCAGTGCTATGCCCAGAAGTGCATGCCCTCTCCAACTCCTGCCATACTGCCTACAGCAGAGATCTATAATCACTTATGAGCTGTATTCCCACCTACGAGGTTTAAATACACCTGATTTCCCACCCTTTGCCATGATTGGACGGCTTTGAAAATGCTGAGCTAAGCTAAGCTACGGGCAAACCTGCTTAGCTAAAGTTGGCAGTGCTTAAAGGGGCAGGTTCAGCATTGCTTACAAATGAGCAAATCCACTTAGCTGGGCTATCCATTACTTTGTATTCATATGTATGCAATGCTTACACCTGGTCAACATAGCTGTGCAATGCTTAGCATTGTTTATATTTTATTATATTGGTCTACCACCTGTATGGGATTGATTCATCATTCATTACATAATATAGATTTATTTACCTTCCCTGACAGCCCCCCATGTGCTGTGATTAATTTATTCTTGTGTGTTTATACTGTATGGGGCACTTGTGTTTATATGGGGGTTTCACTACTTTATTACACTGATATTTCACATCTGGGCCTAATTCACTACTATGGTTAAGAAAACTCAGTTACTTCTCACATAAATATTCCAAAAATTAAAATTTTGATGTTTATACATACAAAATGGAAACAGTTTTGTTGTGCTCAAACCATGAATGACTACATGCAAGACATATACTCTAACCACTACACTATTGCCCTATGCTTATGCTGGATGTCTATTGCTTTTTAACTTATCATGCCATTTCAGCTGGGCTAAGCATAGCTAAGCATTGGGCACACCTGTGCAGCTATGCTTAAACTTTATTGCATGTATAAAAAAATGTATTTGTTGTGTTTTTTTATTTGTATCCTCCACAATATCCATGCGAATGCTGAACCTGTTATTCCGTCAACTTTCTGCTTTGTGGGAAGATTGTCCCTTATGTCTTTGTCCACATTCCTTACTCTGATGGGTTGGGAGGTGTGCGCTATGTGCTTATGCTAAATCTGTTATTCTATCAACTTTTGGCTTGGTAAGGATGATTGCCCCTTATGGCTTTGTCCAGATTTCTTACCCTGATGGGTTGGTGGTGTTATGAGCGTTCTTGCTCATTTTAAATTGCTGAACGGCAATTCTGGAGTGCAGTGGGCATGTGTATTGTGACAGCTCTGCTGTCAGACACACCCCCTGCACTCGTACATGTAACTGTGTCCATTTTACAGCACAGCACCGTGCCTTCATACATATGCATGGTGCACTGCCATGCTGAACAGGAACGGTCCCTGCCGTGCAGGAATAACTTATTTCTGCACAGCTGCTCGCTGAATCTGGGAGAATGTTTATTTTACATAAATTTGAATGCTTTCATCCTGTTATACTGCAGAGCATCTTCAGAAAGACTAACAATTAAACAATCAAAACCAAGCCTTAAATCATTACTGAATAACAAACATGAGATTCATGTGGAATTCCAAAGTCAACATCTTGGTATTAGTTTTGTTACACACACTTTGGAGTGCTAGATTTAGTTGCAGATTAGAAGTGTATAGGCAGTTTGTGATGGCATCATTTCTCAAAATATGATTTGCTATGGAAGTGAATCTAAAAGATCATTTGTGGATTGCTAGTGCCCTTGTCATGTCACCCGCCCCCCCAAATTTAGAGATGCTTGTGTTGTGTGCCAACAGTGATACACTGTGTATGGTGTTTCTTGTGTTACTTTTCTCCGTGGTTGTGGGATTGTGGAGTTAGTTCATATGATTAAGGGGTGTGTGGGAGAAGTGTGGGGGGGAGAATTTCACCCTCCAATGCATTGTTTGTATGCTGTATTTTATTTTATAGAATGTTTTGCATGATTCATAATTCAATGAAATGAAGTTTCAGTCAGTTTTTACTCCTTTAGCCATATCCTGTTCTATTAAGTTTTCTAGTACAGTCAGTTATCCTTCTCTACCTTATACCAAGCGTAAGTTATAAACATGCAAACCTGCCCTGTTATGTAATCCTCTGCACTGGCCAATATGGAATCTCAGTCATCTTTTGCTCCTTCGCTATGCAACCTGAAAGAACTAGGTATTTTGAGGCAGTGTAGTAACTGTCTCATGAACTTCAAAAGTACTCACAACGAAGGAAGCCAGGAACCAAAAGATACTTGTAGATAACTTTTAATGAACCATAAAAAATATATATTCCAAAATGTCAGTATGTCCCACAAGAAATATTCCAAAATATCAATATGTCAAGCGCTTTCGCCTGGTCATTACCGAGCTTTATCAAGATAAAAACCATTAACATTGTTCTCCTTAAATAGAAGAAATGATAAGTCATGTAACTGTCTCATGCTTACTGGAAACTCTTTATTACTATCTCATAGTGATTCAGCATAAGAGAGATATAAGTATTTACTTAATCTGGAGACTACTTTATCACAGCAAGCATATTACGTAAGCAAAGGACACTTACATACACAGCACGGAGCACTTCCACTAAACTAGCTTATGCTGAGGTTGTTAAGAGAACACTATTAAAATCTCCCAGCTAAAGATTAAAAACCCAGACATCTGTTCAAGCAGCAACACATCCACATTCAGTCCTCACACCTACAGACAGTGCACCAACCTCTGGCAGTCACAAAGGTGCAGACTTTAAGACCTTATAGTCCCACAAAGACTGCATGGTAATGATTTAGTAATAGGTGACTCTATTGTCAGGTACATGGACACCACTCTCACCACAATGGATAAGAATAGGGTGACAGCTGTCTTTCTAGAGCCAAGACATGGTATGCTAAAAGGGCTCTTAGATCTCTCCATCTAGACAAACATAATTATGACTTCATAGTGGTCTGTGTGGGGATGAATGACCAGGAATATGACTGAGCTTGCCATGCATGTGTCCAAGGCAGGAAAGATACTGATTTTGAGTAGTATTTTGCAATCCCTCAAAATGATGCTGAGATTCAAAGACAAGATAATTGTTGTAATAATTGTTTATATATTCATCTCTAGAGCTTCACTCAATGTGAATTTCTTGTTGTACCTGTGTCGATGCATAACAGACTTGTTATGATGAGAAAGCCAGTTGTAATTCTGTGTGCTTCACTAATAGATGAATAAAAAGGGAAGGTACATGTTTTAGCAAAGTGAGAGTGGAGATGTTTATGAAAAGATAAAACATTGAGAAATACAGGCTGCAGTAAGCAGCATGGGTCTCCCACGGATGATTCTGCATAGCACTGCCTGTTTATATACTGAATAATGAAAATGTATCATTTTTAACAGAACAGTGACTAACTGGTTCCTTTGACATCCATCACTGCTTTGTAGTGAACCAGCAGTATATTACCTCCATCATGTTGTGCAGATGGAGTCCACCTCCCACTGTCTCTGATGTCCAAGCTAATACTTATTGGCTAAAGGAACCTTTTCTCCACCTCCGTATTATATAAAAAAACATGGTTGTTTTTCCAGTTTCTTCATTCTACATCACAGAATTTAGTAGATGTTATGTGGGGGTACTGGATTCTCACCTCCCAGATTATTACATACAACTTGCTAAGGGACCTGTCTTCCTCCCATCTATTATACTGTAGGTGATCCATGCTTATGTGCTTAGTACACCATGCCTAAACAAAGCACAGCTGGGAGGTTTATACATATACTCTGCATGCCACCAAGTCACCAGGGTGCCACATGTCTTTCATAACTCAACAGTATATATAGCATCCCGGGACATTTTGCAGTAGAAGGGGAAAGCCATATAGAGAAGAAGCACTGCAGGAACAATAATTTCCTTTCTGCACCATTACAAACCAATGATCTTTTGTTAGGTATGTTTACAAGTAGAGGGGTTGCTTATTTAGTGGAGCCACTATATGAGGTCACACAGTTTCCAAAATGACTGTCCCCTATAGCTATGAACCTGTTACAACAGCACAACATAACAGAATACAAATTTATATTCCATTTTGCTCTATTATACTTCACAGAAGAAACTGGAGTAAACCCTTTATGAAGATTTGCTGTATAAAACAGTATTGGTTGTAGGACTTTTATAAATCTCATTGTCCAACATCCAATTCAATTTTATGGTGCTAACTGGAAAAAGGTACATGTGCCAGTTTTGTTGCAAATTAATTTTACTCAATAACTTTAAGCAGAAAAGGATATTGAGAACATACAGGTTGGTAAGCATATGGATGTCTATAATGAGTAGCATTTAATTGTTTTCTGATTCATTGCTAAAAAGGCATAGATATAGTTCCACCAGTTTGCAGAAAGCATGTCTGAATAACTATGAAGCCAAAAATTGCAGTACGGTGCTACAAGCATAAACAATATTCAGTATAAAATACAAAACAAAAACACATACAAAATCACTATTTTCGATTTTAATTACATTTACCACTTTCATCTATAATTGACTATAGACTTGTTCAGAAGAGCTTGTGTTCCTGAAGTTTAGTTGGTACACGATTATGTGGTTACTCCCTTGTTTTTTTGTTATTCATTATAAGCTTATCTTCAAAGTGAGTGGACTGTATACATAAGTGGCAATCACTTATTTTGTAATTGCACTCAAAGCACCAAAAATAGTTTTGCTTTTCTCATTTTCATCAATTAAAAGTAAATATTTCCAAAACAAAAACAAATAATAGTTCAGTGATTTTATAGCCCATAGTTATCTTTGTCATCTTAACATACACATTAATTTAATCATGGCCCATCCCTACCTTATTTTATTCAACATAAAACACATACATTTGTAGATCTATAGCTATATATTAGGGTTTAGGTGATTTTATTCAATAACACAAACATTCATAGTTTCTTAGCTATATGCAAGGTGCCCTAGAGGCTATTTTTGGGGTCTGTGTAAGCTATAGCATGTGTGGTCAAACATTTACACTTGCCTCTATCCATTAGACACATGGGTGACACCCTTGGGTGAATTTCTGATTTCCCATTCACTGGTCCAATTTATGCTTGAATAGGGTTGAGGAAGAACTCTGATTCAAGTGGATGGGAAGCATGTTCTAGAGAAGCGGTGTTCTCTGAGACATACACCTGTCCTTCCAACAATATCCTATTTATGTTGCAAGTAAGGTTTAAGTCCCTGGATTGGGTAGCTCTGATGAAATTTATTTTGCATATATGTAGAAGGTCCATGACAGCAGGATCCTGGAATGCCTTGAATGCAACAAAGATCACCCCTCAACAGTCTTTAGGAGATAAAGAGTAGAGATAGAATTTTTAGGTGATCTGCACAGGATATGTTGTTAAGGTCCTGTATTCTTTTTGTGAGGAATCTCTGCTGATGTTCCAGTTGTATTATGTGCCTAGTCAGGTACATATTGCAGGGAGCATTGTAATCAGTGATGGGTATGATGAGGGCTGAGTACAGTGGAATGATGACATTTTTGACCTGTATGCCATACCCTTACTGATAAGTTGAGCTACATAGAATTATTTCTTTACTACCTTAGATACATGTTAGCCAAAAGCAACTGTTGACATATGTCTTCAAATCACTGACTACTAGGTCTACTCTTTGTATTATTATTATTGAGGTAGTTTCCTGGGGTAGCCAACTTCCCAAAGTGTGCTGTTATGCATTTCTTGGCACTGAGTTTTAAACCATGTCTACTGCAAAAGTTATTTGCCTGTGTTAGTCCTTCCTGGAGGATATTAGTGTCTTGAGGGAATTATATAGCTGCTTCCAGATTGCAATCATCTGCAGACTTGGTCAGCCAGAGGCCCTTGATGTTGGCCTTGACTTTCAAGAAATAAATTCCAAAAAGGAGAGGAGCCAGCACTGAACTCTGGGGGACTACACTAATGACTGGCCTCTTTGTGAAGGTAGACTCACCTATCATAACTTCCTGAGTCCTGTCTGAGAGTCAGATGGGAATCCAATGTACAACATAGTGATTTATGCATAATTCCATGAGTTTGTTTACAATACACCATTTTGTCCTCATCCATCGCCTGGGTGACCTTCTTAAAGAAGTTTTCCAGACTGAACAGGCATGATCTTCAATTGACAAAACAGAGCTGGGTTGGAACCAGTACCTGGAGGTTTTCACTGTACATTATTAATCATATCTATGATAATTATTCCATGGTTTTGCATTTGAGACTAGTCAGACTAATGAATCTGCAGTTTCCAGTGTCCATAAAATTCCTGCCCTTACGCAGAGGGATGGATGGTGCATTTCTATATTCTCTATTCATATGACACAAAGCCTGACTGGAAGCTATGTTTGAACAGTGACTCCAGTTGTCCTGAGACAACATGTTTCATGCTATTTAGGAGGCATTCTAGAATATTAGCAGGGCCCACAGATACATCTTCTTAGCCTTAGAAAGTGTGTTTATGATCTGATCCCTAGTGATATATGGGGGTTTATGTTTGATGGTATTTCTTGAGGGGTGACTGGGAGGAAAATGGGGAAAATTAGAGCTGAATTTTTTGTCCTGTAGATTTGTTATATCTTCAGGCTCCAGGTAGGAGGCTCTGTTCACAATTAGCTCTGCACATTGCTGAGTACAGCCTCTGAAGTAACAGAGATAGCCAAAGAATGATTTGCAGCTGCATGTTACTACTTAATAAGTACTTCCAGTGACTTTTGAAAAGCAGGGCTTAAATTCCAAAACCTTTTATCAAAGCCAGCATGTGCGTGTGCATGCACGTGCACACACACACACACACACACACACACACACACACACACACACACACACACACACACATACACACACACACACACACACACACACACACACACACACACACACACACACACACACACACACACACAAACACACACACGCACACACACACGCACACACACACACACACACACACACACACACACACACACACACACACACACACACACACACACACACACACACACACACACACACATACACACACACATGAGACATTAGCAGAGAAATAGTTATAATCTGCAATACATACCCATAGTGAGAAATGGATCTTCATTCCTTTTTACTGCCATGAGAATCACTAAATATTTTTTCTGGTGATATCATGTAGTGAATTTCTTTGCATTACTTGACATAACCTGTGAGCTTTGACCATTTCTCATAAAAGTTTCCTTAGTTAGTATAAACTTAGCTGATGCATAAAAATATAAACACAAAAAATGATTATTTAAAAGAATGCTTTTTATTGAGTCACTCTAAAAAGTAAAAAAATAAGGAAGAAAAGTGAAAACTGTGCAAAAGAAACACAGACAAGCTGATTTCAGTAAAGCATTCCCGATAACATCCCAGGCTTCATCCTTCATAAACTCAGGCGGGAACTTGCATCACCATTTGGCACCCTATTCAACCAAAGCCTGAGTACTGGCTTCATCCCAGCTGAGTGGAGGACAGCTACTGTCATCCATTTGCAGAAAGGTAGAGCATCCACTGATCCCCGAATTTATAGACCCATCAGCCTAACTAGCTTGATCTGCAAGGCCATGAAGCGGCTTATCATGGACCTTATTAACAAGGACATTGGCAACCTCCAGACACTTGATCCCACACAGTTTGTTTTTTTCAAGGGGAGGTCATGCCTGTTAAATTTGATTGACCTCTTTGAGACGGTCACCAAGGCCACAGATGAGGGGAAGACAGTGCACATTACCTACCTTGACCTGGCCAAAGCCTTCAATACTATTCCCCACTCAAGTATAATAGATAAACTCTCTCAACTAGGCAACACTCCATATGTTATCAGATGGGTAGCAAACTGGCTCACTGATAGAACCCTCCTAGTCAAATTAGGGGAAGCCACCTTAAGTAGTATACCCGTAACAAGTGGTGTACCCAGGGATCAGACTTGGGGCCTCTGCTGTTTGGGATATAATTCTCTAAGGTGCAGGCCAAATCTAATGGGCTATGGCTGACCAAGTTTGCAGATGACTGCAAGCTGGGTGCTGTCATCAATTCCCCCTAGTAAAGTGGACAATCTCTAAGAGGGTCTCACACAAACAAATGACTGATGCCAGAAACATGGCCTCAAACTGAATGCCAAAAAATGCATCATCATCCCTTTTGGGGAGAGTGATGTCCCCATAAATTATCACATTGATAATAAGGTACTAAGCATGCAATCAGTAGTGAGGGACTTGGGCACCCAGGTTGATAGCAAAATGACTTTTGACCACCATATTGCCTCCATTCTATGGAAAGCTTTCTACATGGCCCACTTCATTAGTAAGGGTATCTCATCCAGGGACAAGGTGGTCATAACATTCCTGTATTCTTCCCTTATAAGACCCATTATTGAGTACAATGCCCCTTTCAGCAAGTATCTCACAAAGCACATGCAGCAGCTGGAGAGACCACAGAGGTTCCTCACCAGAAGAATTCAGGGCCTCAAACATCTACCCTACACAGACAGGCTAAAATCCCTGTCCCTCTACTCAGTCTCCTACAGATTCCTTGGAGGTGACCTCTGTCTGGCATATAAAGCAATCTCAGACCCCGCCGTGATGGGACTGCATTTATATCCACAAGTCAAGCTCCACTCAAGTAACCCACACGAGCAACCTCAACCTGGTCTGTGACATCAATAAAACTTGTTAGCGGGACAGAGTTGTGTCCCAGAGACTCCCCCTTTTGTGGAACAGATCCTTCAACATGTAAAGCAGAGTACCTCATTAAACCTTTTTAAGCGCAGTCTGGATAACTGGATGGTGAACAGAAAATACACCCCTGGGATTCCACCTGTGTTCCTGTTGGACAGTGGCATAGGATGCTGACTTTTTGGAATATAGGCTAAATTCTTGGTTAGGCTTGTAAGGGCCTCAGGGCTAATAGCCTTGTAACTTCATATGATGCTATGGTTGGTTTTGCTGATTCCTCTGACTTCTTCTGGTACCTCATTATCACAATCAGCAAAACCAACATAGAATCCTTTTCTGAAATCAACTTGTTTGTGTTTCTTTTGCAACGTTTTCATTCTTCTTCTTTATTTTTTACTTTTTAGAGCCACTAAATAAGCAATCTTTTTTATTTTTTTTATTTGTAGTTTTATCTTTTACTTTTTAGTTTTTTTATTAAAATATATTCCCTACAGGATGGTACACCCTTTCCACTTTACAGTATAAGTGAGAAGAATATACCATCCCCTGTCCATTCCCTATCCTTCAGGAAATGTTTTTGGAGCTGTACAGTTTACTTTTATAGGAATTTTCCTAACTATGTGTACAGAGAGAATACAACTTCCAAATATCGAGTAAGGATCTGTCATTCCAACTTTGTATTGCTCTAGCTTTATCTATGTGGTACTTTTACAATCCTCTTCCTCACCCCATAACTCAGGAGCTGCTATCAGTGCATTAGCAGTAACCAGGGTATTCTACTCATACAGAGGACCACCTAAGGATAAACTAAGTACATACCTAGAATCTACCCAGTATAGGGCTGAAAATGTTTACAAGAAAAGCACATAGAACAATTGTTGTTTAGTAAAGATTATCCAGAAAGCAGAAGTGTAACTAACTTTATTTAGAGACACAAAATATGACATTCAATGTTCTGCATGTAGATGGTATCAGAAATGAGATAGAAAGCTGTAAATCAGCACTGTCCCATTCAGATTGGAATTGGTGGCAGCCCTTGTATTTGGATTTCATTCCAAAGACCTTTTCACTTTTTAGTTTGGATGTTAGTTAGGTTATTTTGCAGACACCTTAATGGTTATGAACATCAGCCAGATGTAGCTAGATGTAAAGACCCTGTGTTTCTGAAGTATAGCCAAGCAGTCCACTTACACTCTACTGATGAGGTCATAAAAAGGCTGAAACATGCATATCCACAGCTAGTGGCGTTTGGCTTTATTGGCCTGAATGTATCCTCAAAGATTAAAAAAAAAAGTAAAAGTCATGGACATTCAAAAACTATATACCTGAAACACCTGATGTCCCTAAGGGACCATTTGCATATAGCCTATGGACCCATACCTCTCAACCTGGAAACATCAAAAATCTGGACAAAGGCCCATGAAAATTGGTACAAATCTGTATGCTGATTAACATAACATTTGCATACATAATTATGTAACCCCACCCACTCCAATGGAATTGTGAGATACAAACTTTCAAACGTGAACTGAAGAACAGACAATCAAAATATGGCCCAGAGTCCCCCTGCACCCATTTGAATGTCCCATTACCTGGCTATTTCGCCCCATTTACCATAAACACTAATGTGCATACTGCTTTACTTCTATGATGATTATTTGGATTTTATTTTACATAGACTTAGTATTAAAACTTCCAAGAATCAAACCAGAGAACCTCTTGCAGTGAAGCAACAACACTACCAATGCACCATCCAAATTCTAAGAGAAACAGACCAAAAGTATGAGCCAAGCACATTCTAGACATTATGGGAAAATTTGTACAGTTGAGAGATATATTTTACATAGACTTAGCATTAAAACTTCCAAGACTCAAACCAGAAAACCTCTTGCTGTGAAGCAACAACACTACCACTGCACCATCCATATTCTAAGAGAAACAGACCAAAAGTATTAGCCAAACACATTCTAGACATTATGGGAAAATTTGTACAGTTGAGAGATATAACTCCTTCAACCAAAAGTGGTGGTATGGGTAAACATTCAAATAAACATGGACATCCTCAATGAATGCTTTACCTCACGGCAACACATAAACATCCTGAATAGAATTCTGCAGCATAAGTGAATGCAATTTCAAATTCTGTGCTTTCTAAATAGCAGCACATAAACATCCAAATAAACACGGACATCCTGAATGAAGAATGCTTTACCTGGAGATAAACACGGACATCCTGAATAAATAAATGAAGAATGCATAAATGAAGCCGTCATCCCAAATACATAAATGAAGCACCAAGCACACGCACCCTGAATGAAAGCAAGCTCTTGTGGACTCAGTATGCAGTGAAAACACCAATAAACACGATACATGGACATCCTGAATAAATAAATAAAGCATGGTCATCCTGAATGAGAATGGCAACATATAAACAGAATGAATAAGCAGACACACATCTAAATAAATAAAGCATGGACATCCTGAATGAAAGCAAGCACTGTCTGAATGGCAGGGTCAGCAGCCTATAAACAGACACACACACTCCTGAATAAATGAAGCATGGACATCCGACTGAAAAAATAAACATCTTGGAAATTCCAGTTCTCAGCTGTTCCCTGAATGAATGAGTGAGTGCAATTTCAAATTGCGCATTTTCTGAATGGCAGCACATAAACATCTTGGCAGACTCGGTGTTAATGCAAGTGCTTTACCTGGAAACAAGGACATCCTGAATGAATATGCAAGCAGCCAAGCACTTCTTGAATGGCAGCACACAATCTTGAATACATGAAGCTGTCTGTCCAGTGGCTTGTGAACTTAAACACACTCACTCCGGCCAGGGTGAACTGACGTCACTGTGCACGCCTCCACCTGATGACGTCAGTCTGAAAAAAAGCCGGAAAAACTTTTTTAAAAAGAAAAAGTCAGGAAATTCGAAAATTAAGGGGTGCCACTCGGGAATCGTGGCACCCCATTATTTGGACCTCAAAAACCAGTAAAAACTGAGAGATTTGGTATGGTTGAAAGGTATGTATGGGCCTCAATTACAGGAGGTTTAAGGTATCACACAGTGAAAACTCTACTTTAGCTAAGTTTCTTTTGTAGTTTTTACTAAAGACTGTTTACACTCAAGGCTAGTAACTGCCAAGAGACTGTAACTACAAAAATAAAATGATATTTGCAGGTATTTTAATCTATATTGGTTACTTAGTAATATTAAGATTTATTTAAAAAATTAAAAATGGTAATGTCAGTCAATAAGATGCATGTTTTACTGTTTGAGTAAATGATGACAAGCAGAAATTGAAACTAAGGTCAGAATCATTTGCTCTTTTCATAGATGCACTTGTGGCATACTGGATTCATTTTAATACTGGCATGGGATGACCACAACTGTACAGGGTGCCTTGCACTGTGCATTGTGTACAAATAGGATGGTTGAGATGAAGGCAAAAGATAGATTTGCACCACACTGGAAAAGAGCAAGCGAAAGAATTGTATAAGGCAACCACGTAACAACTTCAGTTTTATGCCATGTAATATATTAATGTAATGTATGTAACACATTCAGCAGCTAAGAAAAATGCAGAGCATTAGATTTAGTTTTAGAATGCCACCTGAAATTGTCTTTCATAATGCTGAGAAAAGTAGTTTATTAGACTGAGCCTTAGCAAAATAAAATGAATTACAGTTCATTGGATTCAAGGGCAGGATGGCTGAGCTGACAAAAAATGCAGTGCACTAAAAAAAGAACAAAAAAAAAAAAGACTTCAGACAAAGCACCGAATTTAGTTTCATACTGCTGTATATTGTTCTACTTTGCTCAGCTGAAAATGGATCAAGGGTTTAGACGTGTTGCTGTGTAGTGTCATAAAGTGTAAAGCTCATAAGTAAGGAACTATGAGTCAAAGTATCTGATTTTAGAATGGCTAGGTCTTCCACATGTGTACTTATAATAAGGAGCTAATTATTTTGCTTTAACACTCATAACAATGGTAGTCTGGCACCTAGACAGATATAAAATGCAGATAAAGGTACTCCAGAAGGATTCTACCACAGAAATAGATTGCTGTTAATTAATGATGTCTATTTCAGTACTCTGAGGCAGATCCATGTGATCAGCTCTTGTCTTAGTTACAAAAGTGTTATCTACATGAAGTAAGCAATATTTAATTGGTACTGTGACGTTCCTCCTCTGGGCCAGTGGTCACGGAGCCTCAATCCTCACCACTGACACCGGTGGGGAACGTTCACTGTGAGAAATAGACACAAACCCTATTTTCAGATATAGTCCTCTGCACCCACTACAATTTCCCTCTAAGAGCAATAATCAAACGAATAGTTGCACAAGTGCAGTCTACAAGAAAAACACTGAAACCCAAAGTAGAAGGAACTGCACACAATGGAGGACAAATAGGTTTCCACACCACACTTTAATGAACTTGACATGTGAGAGTGCGAGGAGTGCTAAGACCTAGGAATATACTTTTTTAACTGGAGGCAAGTTTGTATGTCTATCACTTATGTGTAATGAACTTGTTGTGGCTTTACATACACATATGTGCTGTTTCTTGCTATGAATTTGAAGTTTCAAATAGTGAAGAAACCCTTTAAATGAAACTCTTGTTTGACTAACGTTAACTGAAAATATTTATTCTGATGAAGTCCCCGGTTTGTCTGGGATGATAGCACTCAATTCAGTTGTTCATTAACGTGTGGTGTGGAAACCTATTTGTCTTCCATTGTGTGCAGTTCCTTCTACTTTAGGTTTCCCTTAAGAGCACACAGGGAATGTACACTGCAGTCCTGTGGCTTTGGTTTCTCTTCAGGCCTCACCACCCTCTCTGTGAAATCAGAGCTCAGCTCTCAGGGTCCCTGTTCAAAGCAGCTGACACACACACTCTCTTTGAGATTTGGATTTTCAAGCACACATGCCTTGGAAAGGCTGGCACAGATTACCCTCTCAGATACTTCCACCCAGATCATAAGGTAGATTTGCTGTCTCCAGAACACCCAAAGCGAGCTACTTTAAGGTGCTTACAAGGTTAATGGTAGTGTTTGACCAAGCAACAAGACTTTTACTCTAAATGAATGCAAGTACTCTCAAAAGTTTAAGGTTACATATTTTCTAAAAGACCAGCCACAATGAAAGGTTTATATATATATATATATATATATATATATATATATATATATATATATATATATATATATAAAATTAACAATAATAAAAAAAAACATGAAAATACATGGAAATACTGGATATCTATTTACAATAAACACCAGTGTTTCAATCACAGGAAATATAAAAAACAACACCAATGGAAAGATCCCTACAGATACAGAAAAAGCTACATTTAGCTAATCTCACTATATTTTTCTAACTGACTGATGAATTACTGTTCCCTAGTTACTTACTAAATCAAGGCAAGATGAAATGGATGAGTATCTTGTCAGGTCCAAAAACAGAGCACACATCATATCTCCCACTACTCTTCAAATACAATTTCAGTGCTGGCTACAGAATGACATCACATCTGGTCACCTCACTCTGTGGTTCCCACACTACCCTTTCACTAGAAGCTGAGCCAGGATCTGGCACTGATGTGTCACAATGCACACATAGAACTTTAGCTAAGGTTTATTATAGCATCTGGAAACTAAAACAATTGCAACACTTCCACCCTTCCTGCAGAGACTAACAAGCCATTCTCTTGCAGCCCAGGGTAGCAACTAGTTCACCACTGCGGACAATAAAGCAGGATCCTACCCCATGCTTTTCACAGAAATTGCATCTCTGACTACATTCAGACCTGTGAGATAAAAATCTTTATGGCCTAAACCAAGTAATTTAATTTCAGGCTATTTTTCTTAAGGTTAGCTGGGCTTAGAATAACCCCTTCCCTTCCAGTATCCTCTATTAAAATATATACATTTCATCAGCCACAACAGTCTGATCTACCTGTATATTTCTTTTCTATTCAGCAGGACCCATTGTTGATACATTTTTACAAGCAACTTTACAAATACATTTTTAACACAAGCATCTGTAGAAATCAGTTTGATATTCAAATGGCATATAATTCTTTAAAAAACTCCAGCTAGCTATGCTGGCAGATGTTACAAAAGCACTGCCCTACTCTCCCTGACACAGCTGGCACTACCCCACATAGTCACAGGTACTAAGCATTTATTGCAGAGGTTGAAAACATCACCAGAAATCAACACTGTATAACTGCAAGAGCCATTATAACCGACAACATGATATACACTTGTTCTATTTCTTTCGTATATGATCAGTAGAGGCAACATTATTCATTATTACACAGTGCTGTAAAACAGTAGTAGTCATTCTATTCCCATTTCTATGTCATGTCTCACAGGTAAAGACAAGCACTGCAAAGAAATCCAACACATGGCACCATCAGAAAAGTATTTACTGATCCTCATAGGTGCAAAAAAGGACAGACACACACTTCTCATAAATGTTTCCTCAGTTGGTATAAATAAGGTATTACAGACCACTCACTTAAATAAATTCCCATAACATGATTCACAGAGGGGTATCTCTCCTAAATACATTCAATACAAAGAATATTTCATACTGATATTACCTCAATATATTAGTAAATGTGTGCATTTATAATAATATTGTGCACTGACTCATTATTTTATAAAAGATAAAAGAAAATAAAACTGTAACGCTAACACTTACTGTACAGACTGAAAATATTTCTAAAATACAAAGAAGTATTTTATGGTATAATAATAACAGACAGAATTAAATCTAAAAGAAAAACAACTGATTGCATCACAAGCACAAGCATAGATGCTCATGTTCAACTTATGTGACATTTAGATAGACCATATGACTACTATTACCACAAAATCAAATTCTAACCCAATAAACAAATTAAATATGAGAGGATACAATTGTGTAACATCATAATGCATTGTTGAAACCACAGTACAGTTACAATCTATATCTTCTCTGCTCTGTCTTAAATGTGTTGTTAATCTGCCTAAGTGCTTTTTAAATACCTTTATTAAATCACCATAGAGAAATATACATTAACAGAAAAAGGAAAACAAACCACATTAACAGTTTTCCATTTACATACATTATACGTCAGATATTTTTCTTTCTTTATAACTACAATTCCTGGGTTCGCTTAAATCTCATTCCTTCTCTTCATGACCATTATTTTGCAGGTATTGGTCCCACAATTTGTATTTATTTGTATGTAATCTGCTCCTTCTCTTTTCTAAAGATCCATTTTTCAGTTCTTTTATCTCTTTTATAATATTTAATACTTCAAATACAGTCACTTTAGACTTTGATTTCCATTTTCTAGTAATTGTTTTTTTTTTTGAAGCCAACAGAATTACACTTAACAAGGCCTTACTATGTCTAGGTCATTCAGATCCCATCACCCAGAAGAATAATTTCCTTAGTTTCTTGTTACACCATTTTCTCACCCATTACTTCTGACAGTATATTCTGTGGGGACTTTTTTAAACCTGCCAACTCATTGCACTTCCAAAACCTAAATTTACACTAAGATCATATGTTCATATATGTATACTAGGCTAAAAACCACCAAGACCTTTATAAGCCCAGCTGTGTAGTCCAACCCAGTTGTGGCTTTGTGAATTATGGGCATTTATTTAGAGGTGGTATGTTAGTTAGGAATCATCTGTGCATTTGTTAGTGCAGCAAGATATGCAAGTTAGCATAGTAGAGGAACTGTGTTAAATAGGCAGGGACCTATTACTAACAATTCTGGAACACTGAGCAGTATAGGTAAATCACTCGACTAAATACCTTGCAATGTTTATTTACTGACATTTGATTATTGCGAAAGTCCGATTGGGTTGGAGACAATTTTCAGCAGAGGCCCTGGGAGAAAAGCTCCAAATTATTGCAAAACATTTTAAGAACAATAATGTTGCAGTGTTTAAAAATAATACAAAAAACAAATACAGATCTAATAATTATATCAAAGTAGTCATAATATGAAAACATTGGTTAAGAATAGATGCAAATTATATGACAATGATTTAAAGGTTAGAGAAATTTTAGCCAGTTTATAGGGAAAAAAAAACAAAAAAACAAAGGTAAGTTAGTATAATACAAACAAGAATTGCAAGTGAGAGAAAAGCAGGCTTATGGTATACTTACACAGAAAGCCAAGGGAGAGAATCTGACAGAAGTAAATAAGTGAGTGAAGAAGGGAGAGTAAGGAGAAGAAAGGTATGAATAGTTATTTGTTAACATTTAGGGATGTAGTTTATCCTGGTGTTGAGCAAGAACAAAGCCAGCTTTTGGCTAGGAAATCTTCCATAATGGTTTATGGGTGGAGGGTATTTACCTGATAGATAGAGATAAGGAGTTATAGGCCTTAGCAACATGGTATGAGTACAGACAAGAACCCACCCAGCAGATTTGATAGGTTTTGTGGACATGCAGGAGATTTTAGTCATTGCATTGTAACAACGGACTAGAACATAGTTGTGTAGAATGTTATTTAGTGCTGGACAAACAGATGGATTCTGGACAATTTTATAGGTGGTAAGAAGCTGTCCAAGAACCAAAATGAAGAAGACTAATATCACCAATGGTTGAGCAAGCTTGGAACACAGTATCACAAGAACTCCACCAGGATAATGATGTTATTAGTCCTGAGAGTACTTGCATCATTACCCACCATATTAACACGCAAAATAGGTAGAATGTTGTGGTTATTTCTTCTACACACAATTTCTTTCTGTACTATGGAGATCAAACTAGTGGGGTACCCTCTGGCCAAAAACAACTTAGTCAATATTTCACACTGCAAAAGAAAATCCTGATCAGTACTGACCATTCGGGCAATCCTCACAAATTGTCCCTTTACTATACCACGCTTTAGAAATTCAGGATGGTTACTCTCAAAATGTAGAAAACTATTACAGTAGTTAGGTTTCCTATACAAATTACTTACAAAGCATTTCTTGTCATGACCTTTTCTAATGTCTAAATCTAAATAGTTGATACCATCTTTTTTGTGTGTACTAACACAGCTGACCCTTCCAAATATTTCTGTCCCTTTGTTACTAAGTTTTCCACTGACCATCAAAGTATTACTACTATTTTAAAGAAAAACTGGCAGCTATTTTGGAGTGATCCTGGTATTTAAAACCAGGTGTGTGACATGCCACAAATAGTGTTTAGGAAAGGTTCAAGCGTCAACCAGCTACTTTCGAGGGAAAATGTTTTTGAAAATAGCAGCACTATCATTGGGACTAAAAAATGTGGCTGTTGTTCTCAACGTCATTTGGTCATGAACTGTGACCAGATTAAGTTGAACCATACAACCATAAAACCTAATGGCAAATTTTCTTGCAACTCCAAAGGGGTTGCTTATGCTGCCCTGTGTCAGCATTGCAATATGTTCTATATTGGGAAAACTAAAAGAAAGTTAAGGGACTGAAATTATGAGCACCATAGGGACATAAAAAATGGAAATAAAAGCAATGTCTTGTATAAGCACACAGAAAAATATTCAGCACACATTTTTTTATTTGCTGTTGTTGAAGGGGTCAAAATGGATCCTAGAGGGGGTCCCTGGGAAGAGTATTTAGAATTCAGGGAATTATGATGGCAAATTAAGTTGAATGCCTATGCCCCCAGGTCTCAATGACAACATTAGTATTAGCAGCCTTTTAAGGCTGTGTTCTTATGTCATATAGTTTTTATTAGTTTTTATATGTTTGAGCTGTATATTATGGCTTCTTTTTGTTGAAATGTTATTAGAACATTACTGTTACTTTTTAGGTAACAGTGTTTTTTGCTGTTTTACATTAAAAATTGTCCATTAATTTAAGTGTGCTATGTTAGATAGAGAAAGTCTGTTCATAATTAATGTTATGAGAAGTTTCATTGGCTTATTATGTCACGTGTTCTCACAGGTTTTAGTATACTTAAGAAGAGTGTATTAAGTTTTGTTGTATTCTGATGAAGTCTTTGGTTACAACCTGAAGAAAGCACTATATAAAAGGTTTTTTGATTATCCTGATGGAGTTCTTATGATACTGTGTTCCAAACTTGTTCATCCTTTGGTGGTAAGAAGCTGTGTATATGTTAGTTAATGGGGTAGTTATGACCAATTTATGCCTTTTAATGCTATACAGTGATGGATTCTGAAAGGGGTATTTGCTGCAAAGTTAGCAACTTTGTTATAGCAATGCTCAAGTTTTGATTTTTGTGAAGCCTGGAGGTTGGTAAAGATGGGAGCGCCATAAAGAAAGTGTGGGGAGGAGATTGATAGTGGCAAGTGTCACTTTAGTTGCATCAGTGAGACAGTTTTTGTCTCTATAAAGTATCCATAGCTTTTTTTTTATGAGTTTTTCTTATGTAATTTTGTATATACAAGTCAAATTTAAAATTATCATCCACTTTCATCCGTAACAATTTGCTATGAGAAGTGACTTCAATGGTTGTATTATCAAGAGAAAGGACATTATATTTTTTTCATGGGAGAGAGAGTTGGGAGGGGGGGTAGCAGTTTATTTTTTTCAGGGTTGAGCATGAGATGTGAGTTACAAAACCATGTTTCAGTCACTGTTAAAGCTTCATGAGTAATTTTTTATAGGTGTGCCACATTGTCAGATGTGCAAATGAATGTAGTTATCTGCGTACTGTATTAGGGTTTTGGTGAGAATGTTAAAGAGGAGGGGACCAATGTTACATATTGTATCCATCTTACAAGGCAATTATTTATCCATTAACACATATAAGGATGGAATTATACATTTTAGTCCATTATTTATTGGCAAATGTGGAAGAGTGCTAAAAGCTTTGGTGCGATCAAAAATATAATGCCCTCAGAAAGTCACAAGTCTGTTTCCAAATTTACTTGGTCTAAAGTTCAACCAGGCTGGTGACTGCTGACCTACCCATCATTAATCCTAATTGAATTATATGAAGAGAATTTGTACTATTAGCCAAATAGACTACTAAGTAGATTAGATATAGTTCACAGTATTACCCAATAAAAAATATATTGATGTATAATGTTTAATGTTTTACTTCTCTTTAAAAAAATGGTGAGAAAGATGACCTTCCAACTTTCAGCGACAATACATTTGGATAAGAAACCACTACATGTTTAGTATAATATGAATAAAAGAATATTCTGAATGTTGGATATTAATACAGCAGGAATAGATGGACCTAGGACATTGTGCTTTTGCTCTTTAAGCAGAGGAGAATCACAACAAAGCTTTCTAAAATGATTCTGGAATGCAACATCAGGCAATGTAATGTAGGATAAGAAGTGACTCAGACTGTTGCCATTAAAGAAAATGGCAGGTAGTTTTGGTTTCAGGCTCACACTGCAAGACATGCCTCCTCATTATTATTAATCATCATTGCACTGTAACTGCATTGCAGAAATAACACCTGTTTACAATAATGCAGTGATAACTCTCACTACTTAGTATTACAATGATAAGAAGTTTTTATTCACCTTCATGCTGCCCACCAGAAAAAAACTCTGAGATGTATGCATAATGCTAACTGCAGCTTATAATCAAGTGAATAAAGGTGATGAAGACTGTAGTCATAGGAATGTGCATCCAACAGTGTGCCACACACACACACACACACACACACACACACACACACACACACACACACACACACACACTCTCTCTCTCTCTCTCTCTCTTTCTCTATGTCTCTCTCACCAAAAAATTCTAGTGGGTTGGGTTGGTATAATGGACAAAATAAAACAAATACTGAGAGGTGTTCAGAAGCCAGTAGTATAGTATGTTATGCAAAACAGCACTTTCAATGACAATACATTGACATGGAGCGATTCAGAAATTTGCCAACACGAAAACAGCATGATGTGCTTCATATATAAATGTCTGTATAATGACATGCAAATGAGAAGCATTATGGAATTGACTGCATTTGCATATGTAGATGACAACATCAAACATAGCTGAGTGCTTCAGTAATGAATAAAAAAAAAAAAACACCGACATACAACAATCAGCTATTCTAAATGGAGTCTGCTTTGACCCATCAAATTTACACTTCAGCAAAACTAAGTTTTGCTAGTCCAGTTTCACAAAAGTGCATTTCTCTGGCAAGCCCCCCTGCACCCCCAAAGGGAAAATTCCCTTATCCCCACTGTACCGCGATCTCCAACAACAACCCCTGTGAACTGTAGTTTCGCGAAAGTGCATTTCCAGAGAAATGCACTTTTGCGAAACTGGACTTGTGAACCTTAGTTTCTCTGAAGTGTAAATTCGGTGGGTCGAAGCAGACCCTCTAAATGTTATTTCTCAGTGAACAGAAACAGTTTCTATGTTAAGATGTTAGGATTAGTGCTTGTACTAACTAAACAATATTTGTAAGTGGCCTCTCTTGTAGCCAGTGACCACAATCCTGCATACCAATAACCACCACATCACATGGCATTGACCTTCAAGAATCTGACCAGCTGGTTCTGTGGGATTTACTCACAGGGGAACCAGAAGAGTGGCAGCCACCAATGTGGGCATTTTCCATGTGGAGTGTACAGTTGATGTGTCCATAAAAATGACAACAGCATACCACCAGATGATATGGACGGTGTAGAACTGTATGAACCTGACTGCCTTGCCCTTTAGATGTACCCATTGTGGAACCTGACAAGCAGTGACCATGATCTTGGGCACAGTGGTGCCTAAGGTTGGAGGCAGCCATAGGAAGTTTGATGGGTGGAAGAGGTGCTATACTACTATGGGACAACTGAGACAGTCTGCCACACTAGCAATGTCTCCATGCACAAACAGTTAAAACTGCATCCCATGCAGATGGGTCATGGCACACCCAGTGCAGGCAGTGGCCAGTTACATCATCGTGTATACAGTGGATGTCACACTGCCCCCCTCCACTAAAACCAACAATCATTTATGCTCCCAGTCCCTATATACCACATCAGTGTGCAGGCATTGCAATTTCTCATGTATGGCCTCAGTCAGACTGCTAATCACATTGATTATACATAACAAGGTATGACTGTAATCTGTCTATACCTGGTCACTGACCAGTGTTCAGGGTGATACGCAGGTATGCGATTGAGTGGGTGTCTTGGCAATAACAACCACCAATATGCCTCCTTTCTGTTATTTGTGTATGTTTTGCAGTGGCATTACTGCCAGCTGTCTCCATGGGTGCAGGTAAGGACTGGGCACCCTGTGAATGGCTTCCATGATCAGGCCAGCAATCAGCAAACACAGAGTATGCAGGGTGGGCATCAACACTCACCACAAGCATTTCTGCAAATCTAGGGGGTAGTTGCTCCTCCACAGTTAAAATTGCTTGAAATTTCACTATTATCATGCTGTAATCTTTGTCAGGAAATGGTGATATGCTGAGACTATTCATGTCCTTTCTTGTTGCATTTGACTTCAAACCAGTATCGCCTGTGAAGGCACAAAAAGCAAAAGAAAAAAACTGTGGCAATAGTGAGACATAGATGACATCCCACCACCCTGTGCCACACACAAATATATAAAAAGGAAGTCAAAGGACACATGTACCTTTTGGCAGAGGATGTGGCTGCTACATCCCTGATATACCTTGGGGACAGATAAATGCATGTTTACCGTTGGTACATCAGTGACAGTCATAAACCACATGCTGCGGTAAGGGCATGGGGCAGGCCCAACTGGTGCATCACTGACAGGTGGTGTCACCACCAGCCCAGCCTCCACATACAGTTCACCTCCTGGTGTAAGTATGTAGTATATGTCTATGGAAAATGATAACAGGAACTCCTCTGTCTTTCTGAGGGTGCACTGTATAGGTTGTATTTCCCATGTAGCTAGCAAGTCCCTGGCAATTGCATGTGTCTCATTCTGTTCATGCCAAATCATATCAATCACTATACATTAGACTTCCTATACTTTTCTATTATAGCCACCTACAGTACTGACACCATGCTCCAGCCCCGCCTTGTAAGCTCCCAGAAGGTTTTGCAATCATTGCCCTTATCCAGTGTCTGCCAGCCATGTTGCATATGGCCTTTATGGCCACCTTTATTTCAAATAGTGTAAACTTCTTCATCCTTTGATGCTCCATTGGTCCCAAGCCAACATCTACATACTTGTGGGTGCAACCATGAAAAGTGCATGTTTCCAGACATGACTCCTGTCTCTTTCCTTAGTCACTGGTCATGCTGCAGATGAGCCGGTGATATGTGATATGACTACTTTATAGTGTTGGCATAACCCAGGTCACACCAGTGTACCATGTAGTGTCAACATGAATGCAGAACTAAATGTAACATGCAGGCTATAGGCCACATAAGGCATGAGGAATATACTATAGGCTGTAGTCCATTGGACCCCGCAGAACACTGTCCTCACCCGCACTCTTCCTCAGCCAGTGATATCAACTTTGCTTGGATATCTCCTTTTTGATGTGGCTGCTAAATAGTTCTCTGTACACAGTTTGTTCCTTCTTCCAAAACCACACTCAGTCTGTGGTGCTACATCCATGACTTGTACAACAGATTCTAGAAATATGGCTTCCCACAAGAGAGCTGTGGGCAGTCACACCCTGTACACTGTTTCATCTCTTCTGCAAACAGCAGATGTACAAACCAGGTCATCCTACTAAAGTTGAAATCTCCCCAAGCAGGACATATCCTTGTTCTATGTCTTCCACATGCAAAGGTGTTGTATATCTTTGCTCCCTTACAACAAATCTTGTCTGCAGATAGGTTACCTACAATTCATTATAATGGCGTTCTGTTCAAGAGTTATACATATTATTATTTACTCACTGTAACATGATTAGTGGCAGAAACTCCTACAGTCAGAGCTGGATCATGGTCAACTGGGTACCTAGGCAGGGTAAAGGATTGCCTTCCCCACTCAGTAGTCATACCAATATCCCATTACTTGGCTGCTTCTTCACAATTACCATAGAACACTGCTTAAATTTCTCAGGGTGCGTACTATTTTCTTTGCTACTTTTACAATAGTCACAGAGATTTGGATTTAATTTAAAACTATTACTTTACATTTTACAGCAAAAAAACTAACAGACATTAGCTAAACAATCAAGTTTCACATTGAAAACAAACTTAGCACGAGCAACAGTAAATTTCTCTTCCATTGAAACTCATATTTATTGAAAATGCATCGGGCGACCAATTAAACTAGAAGACTTATGCTGTAATTCATACAGCATATAGTGAAACACTAATTAATGGATATGTGAGGAGTACAGGAGTTTAAAAACAAATGTGTAACATTTGTTAACAGCTTAAAACATCCCACTGGATGCAACAGACTCATTTCAGGGGAAGCCCAGGAGCACTGTCTGGTGAAGTGACTAGGCCAGATTCACGGAGCAGACAAACGAAAACTGAGGGAATAAAATGTATTAATACAGGAGCAGTTCATTAGCAGTTCACAGCCTTACTCATTCACACCGACATAAACTGCACTAAGTACCAGACAGACTGTTATGGCCCAACATAATGCATTTTACACCTGTATGACTGCAAAAAACAACAACAACAAAAAACAATCTAAACTAAACAGCTATTCATAGTGAAAATATTAAGATAAAATGTGTTGACTTCTTATCCAATGCAGCTCTGCCTGCCCTTTTAGCTGATAATTTCTTTGCTCAAGAAATAGAGGCAAGGACTGAGAAAGCAGAAACAGATTAGTAAGCATTTTATGAAGGATGCAAAGTCAGAACCTCACATGCCCATCATTATTTAATAACTGTAGTCCACAACAATTTGCCAGAAAGCAAGGAGCAAACAAAACTACCTCTCGTATTTGCTAAATGGGGGTCACATCGTAAACATTATTAACTTTCATCTATTTCTTAATCAGAAAAACTCACTGGACAAAGTGTCCCTTTTGAGGGAGTGACACACAAGAACTTTTTGCTCAAACTCACATAACAGGTAGGCAAATGGAGTTTAAAGGATTCTAACTATGAAACTCAAACCGCTTCCATTACTGACTGACTATAGTACTCAAGTGATTTTATCAGAAAGTGAGGTTAATGAAGGTCTGATAGTTAGTGCAGAGGACTAAGGCTTAAAGCTCCTAATGATGCTTCCTTTGGTGAAGGCAAGGGTACAGGATTTGATTCTTTCTAGTTCCCTTTGCTTAATGTGTCACTCTAAGAAATTCACTTAACCAGACAATGTTCCTGAGGCTTTGCTAAAAACAGGAAAAAAAATACTAAATTTTTTGAACAAGAAAAACTATGGTAATCTAATGAAAGGCAATGTTGACCACACACACACACACACACACACACACACACACACACACACACACACACACACATGCAGATTCACATTTCAATTTGAGATCTGTCTCAACAGCAATGGCAGTACCTGGCAAAAGAAAAATACCACACTTCTCTTATTTGCACTCCAGGAAGTCTCAGAGACTGCAGCAGTCAAACAGAGTTGCACACAGAGCAGTGGAGCAGGTAATCTTTTTTTTCTGCTTAATTTTTTGATGAGCCCTCAGCTGGCTTTGGGCCCTAGACAGATACTTAAGTCACTTTGTGCTGGATTGTGACCTTACTGTATTGCGTTGTTAAGCAATGAGATGATGCAGCATGACAACTTCTTAATCATGCTGACAACCTGATACATTATCAGTCCTGCCTTGCTGTACAGGACCTGCAACTGTCTGTGCATATGTCAGTAAGGCTGTCCTACTGACTGTGCTGTCTATGCCACCGCATTACTCTGTAGCAAGACCATACTAGGGGCCTTATAAGATGTGCTGCTACTTTTACTAGCTGTGTGGCTGCATCTAAAGTGGGCAGTGTACTACACTTTAGGACCACACTGCCTTGTATGGTTGATGTACTAGTTCACCCTATCATTCTGACCATTTTTGATCTAGCCATGTTAGTGGACAATGGCATCATGCTACGGTCAATATTTAGCACATTACAGCCCATCAATGAGCATCATGTGGTGTCCATAATGGCAAGCTGTGTGTCAAGCTTATCCATGCTGTTTTCTCCTGAGTCAGTCTTGCAGCCTGTTACAAGAAGAATTGCTGGATTTTCTTGCATCTTCTGCAGAAGATCCACAGAGAGCACCTGCGAGACAGGTATGAGGGCACACTTTATACTGGATGCATGATAGCACATTTTTTTTATTTTTTTTATTTTACATTTATTAACCGGGGGTGTCTGACTGAGCCGAAAAGGCCCTTTTTCAGCAGAGGCCCGGGGAGAAAAGCTCCACATAGAAAAATTACAGATACATTTAAATATTTAGACATGATCAGAATTCACACAAATTACAATAGACATGTTTTTACAGTGGTATGCAGCACATCAACAGTTACAGTAGAGAGAACAAACAAGAAAATATTAATTTAAAAATAAAGGTAATTCATATATTTGTTGTGTACAGCTGAAATTTGGAACATAGGTAGAATACATACATAGTACACAGGTACAGTACATACATTGTACCTTAGCCAGTGTTTGTAAGTGAGAGTGAAAACTATTATCAAGTACGCTATGTATAGTATGTGTACCTTATCTGCTTTCACTAGCCTGGGGAGCAGTCATGACACTGCCAACTTTGCTTGAGATGTTGTCTAATGAGGTTTATAAAAGAGGCTTTGGACGATGTGTTTTGTATGCTAGTGAGGAGAGAGTTCAGTTGTTTAGCCACTGAACTACTACATAGTGTGTTTCCAAAGCTATTGTAGCTGTTGGTGACTTCTAGTAGTAGTTTGCTTGATGATCTAAGAGACCTTTTGGCTGAGTGATGTTGTACAAGGTTTTTGAGGGCAGGACACTTATTGGGGAGGTAATAATAGATAGAATGACAGAGGCAGAGCTGATTGTAGGTTAGGAGGTTGGGCAGTTCAAGCCAGTGGAGCTGTCTCAAAGCAGTACAGTGATGAGTTCTATATGAGCAATTTGCAGCAAAGTGGCCAATTCTGTTATAGCAGGCTTCCATTTTGCTTAGTTCAGTTTTGTTGAGATTAGTCAGAATGGGAGATGCATAGAGTAGGGTGAATAGAAGTTGGGAGCGAGCAATGGCTGATCTTGTGTTGTTGGTAAGAAATGGTTTGATACGCTAGAGTGATCCCAGTATGGCATGTACTTTTTTAATAGTTAAGTTGAGATGACTATCAGATTTTAGGTGGGAGTCCATGGCTATTCCCAATAGCTTAGCCTGTACCACTGGAGCGATTGGAGTAACATTTCTGGAGTAGACAGTGAATTGACTGTTAACGGTGTTTTTGTTAGAACTGGTTATAATCATAAGCTGTGTTTCCTTTGGACTGAGGATAACTTGGGCTTTGGTAAGGTAGTTTTCAATGTCAGAGAATGCTAGTTGAGTTGTTTGCAGGAGGGTAAGAATGTTTTGTGCAGCATAGATTAAGGTAGTATCATCTGCATACTGAATGATACATGCATGCCTTGTGAAGCTATGGAGGCCATTTGTGAAGACTGTGAATAGTAGTGGTCCTAAGATAGAACCCTGTGGGACTCCAATAGTTATGGGCAGCTGAGGGGAGATAGAATTTTCCCATTTCACAGCTTGGCATCTGTCTGTTAAGTAGCTTTGGAACCAGGTAAGAGTGGAATTTGATAGGTGATACTGGTTTAGTTTGTTTAGCAGGATTTGGTGCGAGACTGTGTCAAATGCTTTGGACATATCCAAAAAAGAGTTGACACCTGCAGGCCTTCATTTTTGAGCTGGTTTACTGTGTCTGTGAAGCAGAGGAGGGCTGTAGTGGTAATATGGGCAGGTCTGAAACCATGTTGAGTAGGTGACAGGATGTTACTGTCTAAGAGATATTTTAGCACCTTGGTATGGATGTATTTTTCTAGGATTTTTGCCAGGGGGAGAGTAAAGCAATGGGTATGTAGTTATTAAGTTCAGTGGAGGGCCTGCTTTATGTATGGGTGCAACATAGGATATTTCCAGAGTTTGGGCACATAGTTTTCAATCTGCTTATGAGAGTGGAGATTGGGTTAGCAATAGCATCTGCTGTGAGTTTCAAGAAATAGCTGGGGAGTAGGTCGGCTGCTGTTGATGAAGTTTTTAGTTTGGAGAGCATGCTTTTGACTGAAGTGGTGGAAACTGCTTTGAGGGTAAAGCTGGTACTAGTGTTATTTGTGTTGGGGGGAATAGTGAGGTTGCCAGTGAGCTAAGTGGTGCTACTGGTATCAATAAGTATAGTGATCTGCACAAGCTCCACTCAGATTTTCACTGTCAACGACAGTGGTGCCTGGTGGCTTCAAATCTAAGGGGGGCTGCAGGAGACAGCTGAATAGATGTGGCCAATGGGGCGGGGTGTGGCCAATTAGAAGGGGTGGGGCTATGCTAAAAACTGCAAAAACTGGAACTTTAATTAAATATGATGTCCCGGGTGCCAAACCGTAGTTATGAGAGTCCAATCAGAAAATTAAGTGTATTAGAAAAAAAATATTTCAATGCATCGGCTACATGACAGCTTACTTAATATCTAGATGGAAACAAAAAGGTTGTGAGGCATGAACAAATAAATTACTTTAAAAATACATTACTGGAATGCCAGTCAAAATCAACAAGCAGCACTCAACTCAAACCACTTTTCCTTGCACTGCAGTTCTAATTATAATTTATATTCAGCTTTATAAAATACCAAGTAACATGCTGAAAATAGCAATCTATGTGATACCCCCACTTGTAAAAATGTTTCTCAACCAAAAAAGACCTGCTGCCTGACAGCAACTATCTACTTGTTTCATAGGTTCATAGGTTCATAGGTTCATACTAGGCTATCTGCCCTAGGGCATTTATAAGCCTAGCCAGAGTGTGTGTGGCTTTCACCACCCCATAGGATGAGAATACTATACCCATTAGTTTGTTGTGCCTCTGTCCAGCAGTGATACAGAGATGATTCCCGGGGTAAACCTACGATCTCCCATCCACTCGTCAAGATTTCTCTTGAACAGAGTCAGTGAGGGGCTTTGCCTCACATGGACTGGGATTCTGTTCCATAGTGTAGGGAGTCTCTGGGTGATGAATCTGTCCCTCCAGCACGTCCTATTTATATCCATGTTGAGGTTTAAGTCTCTTGCTCTCGTGGCTCTGGTGGATTTGGATTTTTTGAGGTGGAGCATATCCATTAATTCCGGGTTGGACATGGCCTTGTATGTCAGGCACAGATCACCTCTGAGCAGACGGTATGTGACTGAATAGAGCTGGAGTTTCTTCAGTCGGGCATCGTATGACATATGTTTGAGCCCCTTTATCCTTTTGGTGAGGAACTTTTGGGGTCTTTCCAACTGCTGCAGGTGTCGGGTAAGGTACATTCCAAATGGGGCGTTGTACTCAATCATTGGTCTGATAAGTGAAGAGTACAGGGTACAATGACCTCTCCTGATCTGGATGTGAATCCCTTCATGATCAGGTGGGCAATGTAGAAGGTCTTCCTAACCACTTTGGCAATGTGAGTGTCAAAGAGAGGTTGCTGTCAACTTGGGTCCCCAGGTCCCTGATAACTTCTTCCGTGTTTAATGGATTACCACCTATGTGGTAATTAGGGGTTACCTTGTATTTCCCAAAGGGTATGACTATACATTTTTTGGCATTTAGCTTAAGGCCATGGCTCTGGCACCAGTTATCCATTTCTATGAGACCTCTCTGGAGGATGTCTGTGTCTGATGGAGTGTCAATTATGGTGCCCAGTTTGCAGTCATCTGCAAATTTTGTCAGCCACAATCCCCTATGTTTGCCTGCACTTCAGAAAAATAAATGCCGAACAAGAGGGGCCCAGGACTGAGCCCTGTGGGACACCGCTCATGACCGGCTTAGAGTCTGACATGGCACCAGCAACTCTAACCCTGTGTGTTCTGTCCTTGAGCCAGTTTGCAACCCATCTTGTGACATATGGGTTTACATCTAAGCTGGTGAGCTTTTCTATGATGCCCGAGTGGGGTATTGTGTCGAGCGCTTTTGCTAGGTCAAGGTAGGGTGTGTGAACTGCCTTACCCTCATCAATGGCCTTAGTGACTGTTTGAAAAAGTTGACCAAGTTCAAGAGGCAGGATCTGCCCTTGACAAAGCCAAATTGGGTAGGATCCAGTGTCTGTAGGTCCCCAATGTCTTTATTTATGAGTTCCATTATGATCCTCTCCATAGCTTTGCAGACAAGGCTCATCAAGCTTATGGGGCGGTAATTTCCAGGGTCCGTTGAAGCACCGCCTTTGTCGAGTGGCACCACAGTTGCCGTCACGCCATTCTTTGGGTGCGTATCCTGTAGTAAGGCTAAGATTAAACAGCAGCCTTATGTGTGGGTTTAGTTCCTCATTGAGTTAAATGTAGCACACAGCCGGGGACACCGTCCGGTCCTATTGATGCTGTGTTTTTGCTTTAGAGAGCAGCTCTCACCTGGGCATCTGAGATGTTTGGGAGGCTAGACTCTGGTGGGATAGATATTTCTCCTTTTGGGGGAGGGAGGGAGAAATTTGCACTGAACCTGTCTGCCAGTATGTTGGCAATGTCTGTGGGTTCAGTGATTTTTATCATTTTGGACTAATTCTGAGCATATCTGGGAGTTTCCACCCAGATTTCTAACATAGCTAAAGAAGGCTTTATGATTGTCTTTTGTGTCATTAGCGATTTTTCTCTCAAAGTTGGCCTTGGATGATTTTATGAGTGATCGTAGTTTTTTGCTAGTATTGATCAGAGATGCCTTCCCTTTTAGGGATTTTGCTCTGTCATGTAGTAGCTTTCTCCTCTTATTGTAGAGTTTGTTTATGGCTGGGGTCCACCAGACCAGGCGCCTGCCTTTGGTGGAAAGGGTCTTGATTTTATTAGGGATTGCTTGATCCATACATTCCTGGAGGTGCTCGTAGAAGGCATTTGTAAGGGTTTCAGCAGCGTGGGTTGTGGTTTCCACTGGCTCGGGGGCCTTGAAGGATACCACTCCAGTCTTAAGAAGTGTGAAGTTTGCTTTTGAGAAGTTCTTCACTGTTGTCTTTTTTGCTGGGGGGGGGCGGGATGTGGATCTCCAGTGAGATTAATTTATGCTCTGATCTCACCAATGAGGGATATACTTCCAGTGTGGAGCATTTTGTCCCCATGTTTGTGATGATCAGGTCTAGTATATTTTCTCCTCTTGTGGGAATGGTGACTAGTTGTTCCATAGCATTTGAGTTTATGAACTCAAGGAACCTTTGGGCTAGGGTGTTGGGGCTTGAGTAATGTTCCCAGTCTATGTTTGGGTAGTTGAAGTCACCCAATATGATGGTGTTTGGAGAGACATTCATACTCTCCAGTGTCTTCAGGAAGGCTGTGTGGGTTTCCTGAGTTTGAGAAGGTGGTCTGTAGCATGTTACAAACTGTAGGGCAGTTTTACCTATGGTTAATTGCACCTGGATGGTCTCCGATGCTTCGTGCATTGCCACTAACCTGGAGGTGTGGGTATCCTTTATGAATATGGATACTCCCCCTCCTTTTGTGGTTCAGTCCGGATTTTGGGGCCGGAACGCATGATATGAGGTATAACCTGATAGTGCTGGGGTGCTCTCAGGAGCCTTGAACCAGGTTTCAGTCACAGCACAGACATCGATGTTCTCCATACTGAGAAGGGCTTCGAGGGCGTGCATCTTGAGGTTTAGACTACTGGCATTGAGCAGTATTACCCTTAGTTTTTCTCCATTTTTGTTTTCTAGGGCGGTAGGTTTATCATTTGAGCCTTGCCTAAAAGGCACTATGGGGGTGGCAAGAGCCTTTGCCAATATCCGGAAGCCCAGGGGTGACAGGTGCAAGCTGTCCCTTGCGAAGCAGCGTGGCTTGTCAAGCATGTCATCCCAGGCAGACAGACATTGGATCCCCTTAGAATGACACCAGTAATTAAGCCAATTATTAAAGCTGATCATTTTGTCTCTGTATTGTGGCATCATTCTTGGTGAGGGTAGGATACTGCTCAGGGTCAGGGTCATACCAGCCTGGGCTACATAATCTGAGAGCTCCTCTATGTCTCTTTTCATGTAGTCCAGGGAGGTACGTCTCAGGTCGTTCACACCGGCATGGACAATGACTGAGTCATACTTGTACTTGCTGTGGAGTGACCTGAGTGCTTGTGTTATGTGGCGGATTCTAGCGCCTGACAAGCAGCTTACTGTGATCTTTTCCTTGTTCAGTCTGGTGAGTGGGACGTCAGTGTGTCTGACTATGGAGTCACATATAACAAGTGTGTCTGGCATTGTGTTTGGCCTTAAGGGCTGTGACTGTTTAGCACACTGACTTTGAGAACTATGTGTTGCATGTCTTATGTCTTGAGGTGGCAGTTGCTTGGGTGTCTGCTTTGGAGGCCTCTGTAGTTTTGGTAGATTTTTGATCAGTGCCTCCGAGTATGTTTTTGTGTGTTTATGTGTTTGTTTTGCAGTTGTGATAGTTCTATGTGAAACTGGGTTTGTGGTGTGCATGGTTTCCTTCTCCTCCTGTCTGGTCTTGCCAGTCCTGAGTTGAGAGAGCTCAGCCTCCAGTTTGGCTATATAGTTGCATCTCTCACATGTATTTGTGTTTTGTGGGAGAAGGAGTGGGTTGTCTGTGTACATGAGGCAATTGTAACATTGCCTCAAGATGCCCAGATTCACCAGCTGAACAGGAGAGGACGCTAGCAACTGACCCTTCGACGTGCTAGAAAAAGTGAAAAAGTTTGCTGTGTAACTGAGTCAGAAGGGACCTATAGGGAAATGGGTACTCAAGGGGATTCTAGACTAATGTAGTACTTTGTTTAGTATACAAGTACTTTACCTATATAAAAATGCTTTAGGAGCAAGTGCTGAGCTTTTGAGATAGAGAATAGACTGTTTAGATTGCAAGTAGAGAAGTTCTAAGGAAAAAAATTGAAGAGCAGACTTTACGGAGCCAGAAATAGTTTAACCTTGTTTAACCAGCGCTGCCCTATGGTGCTCTATGGGCAACTCCGCGCTAAATCACGCAAAAGCGTGCTAAAGCGGGCCTTATAGCAGGGGGCTGAAAAGAGCCAGGAATTGACCCAAAACGGCCAATAGACTACAAGTTTCTGGCTGGAACCACTGCTCTAGGGACAAATAGGCTGCTCAATGCTCCCCACTCCCACTGGTGAACAAAGACGCTTCCTTTTATCCAAATAAGGATATGGAATAGCACAGGAACCAAGACAAAGCCCAGAGATCAGCAAACTCTGAAGACTGGACTATTCTAGTTCAGTAAGGTGGGAAAACAAGATTTTTTTTTTTTTTTTTTGCAGAAAACAGAAGAAAAACAGACAGTAAATGCTATAAATGCTTTTAAACAGCTAGCGCACTTGAGTGTGTTAGCCTACAGGTAAAATTAAGCAATAAATAACTTTTTTAAAAGTGCAAAACAGTTAATCAACACAAAAACAGTTTAAATAGAATGCAGAGCTGTATAAACAGGCGAAAAAGCAGTCGCTAAGCAGTAAATTATCAAAAAGCCAGAAAAAAATACTCAAATCAGGAAAAAGTCACTCTTTTGCTCTCTGCTGCTTGTAGAACTCTGCAGGACACCACGAGGAGCTGTGCTGAGTTGAATACAAGCGAAAAAGCTCGCTAAAGCGGGCTTTATTACAGGGGGCTGAAAAGAGCTAGGAATTGACCCAAAATGGCCAATAGACTACAAGTTTTCTGGCTGGAACCACTCCTCTAGGGACAAATAGGCCGCTCAGTGCTCCCCACTCCCACTGGTGAACAAAGACGCTTCATTTTATCCAAATAAGGATATGGAATAGCACAGGAACCAAGACAAAGCCCAGAGATCAGCAAACTCTGAAGACTGGACTATTCTAGTTCAGTAAGGCGGGAAAACAAGATTTTTTTTTTTTTTTTTTGCAGAAAACAGACAGTAAATGCTATAAATGCTTTTAAGCGGCCAATTGACTACAAGTTTCTGGCTGGAACCACTCCTCTAGGGACAAATAGGCCGCTCAGTGCTCCCCACTCCCACTGGTGAACAAAGACGCTTCATTTTATCCAAATAAGGATATGGAATAGCACAGGAACCAAGACAAAGCCCAGAGATCAGCAAACTCTGAAGACTGGACTATTCTAGTTCAGTAAGGCGGGAAAACAAGATTTTTTTTTTTTTTTTTTTGCAGAAAACAGACAGTAAATGCTATAAATGCTTTTAAGCGGCCAATTGACTACAAGTTTCTGGCTGGAACCACTCCTCTAGGGACAAATAGGCCGCTCAGTGCTCCCCACTCTCACTGGTGAACAAAGACGCTTCCTTTTATCCAAATAAGGATATGAGGAAAACATGATCAAAGTAAAAAATGAACAGCAAACAAGAAACAAGCTCAAGATAAATTGCTTAAAGGATTACTGCACAGTTTATGGACCACACATGATAGATTGGCATTCTGTTTAGTTTACAGGTAAAGCCTGCAGAGATGACTGCAAGTCTCCAACAAATGTAATGAGCATCTGAAAATACTGTAATCCTGTCCTTTATTAATACGCATTCCAATACCCAAGGCTTATATGGTATCTAGTTATGTAAATATTCTCTGCATGGCAACAACAAAAAGGCTTTCAATGTTGCTAATTCTTTGACAGTATGCTTATTAAAGCTTACTTGCATCTTACAGTCTCAGACAAGCCTACCTGATGGTCATTAAAGCATTGCTACTTAAACACAGAGCAACAGGCACCCCAACAACATGCATTTTCTGAATATGAAAAAGCATAAATCAACAGTATAAAAATATGACAGAAAACCAGAACATTCTGCAAAATCAAGGACAGATGAAAAGCCACTGTAGTACTTGTGTCTACCTTGGATGGGGGGATACTCTGCACGCTTAACACTGCATAACTGCTCCTTGCCTTGCTTGGACACATCCAGAGTCACTACATGGGGGAGTCGGGTGCAACAAGTATGTCACAATTTGAAATGTCTCTGCCTGACGGTGATGGCCCTGACACATTTCTCATACCTGCAACCTCAAAGCAAGAAATCTGGACAAAGCCATAAACAGAAGTGGGACAAAGGCCCAAAAATGAGGACAGTTTTTAAATATTGCTCTTATAAACTTAGAAAGAAATAGAATAGTAGGTCTTGCATTAGTATGAATTTTCTGAAGGGTATGACATTTGAAACTCAAATGTCTGTCATTATTTTCTAACTTCAGTCTTTAATGATTTGCCACTAATTTGCCAGAAAACCACAATTTTATGAAAAATGGACTGAAAACGTGATGCCAAAACATAAAATACCCACACAATACAGCTGGGAACCTGTCAAAGAAGGGACACTTTTTAATATTAGTACTGTTAACTTGAGCAGCTGACAAAATAAGAGAATCTACATGCATTTCTGAAATTAAAAGTAATCTATAACTCTGATCATTACAATTATTTATTAATTGTAAACCCTCCACGTTTTCTTCCAAATTTGCCATTTTGCGGAGGGATTATTAGGGGGAGAGTAACATTTTGGTATGGATATGCCTAATTATATAAAGCAATTTATTTGCTCATACCTCTTAACACAGGAAATTTGGACAAGGCCAAATATATTGGGGGAACATACAAACAGTACTAAAAGTTGCTCTTGTATAAACTTAGACAGCTGATAGAATAACAGGTCTTGCATGCATTTTTCTGAAGGGTATAAAGTCGGAAACTCGGTGTCTGTCATTATTTAGTGACTTAATTCCTAAATGATTTGTCAGAAAACCACAAATGTTATGAGGAACAAACCAAAAATAAGAAGCAAGAATCTATTAATTCTGCAAAAATCTGGATAGTTGAGAGGTATAGTTCAGCTGGGGCTGTCTGAGCTTGCTGCTCTTCCCCCTCACAAAATCATGATCGAATAGGGCCTTTCCTCAGCAGCTACTTCAGTGCCCCATTACTTGGCTATTTTGCTCCATTTACCATAAACACTGTAATGTGCATACTGATTTACTTCTACGATGATTTGGATTTCATTTAAAAGTTTTATTTTACATTTTACAACACAAACACTAATAGACATCTATTATCTATTGCATTCATTGAAACAGCATTGAAACCCACATTCAAAGGAAATACATCTGTCCAGTGGCAGATAAAGATTAACTTTGGGCTGTTTTCAAATCATACGCCCCTTGCACAGGAAACATACATGTGTTCTTTAATACAACTTCCTGATTGTATTAAATTATATTCCTTGTATAATACAGTACAGTTGTTAGAAGGCATTTTAAATTTGGTTTGAACATTCTTCCAGTAAACAATGAAACAAAATGCACCAATAATGACAAAAGTGACCAATTCAGAATATTTCCATCATAAAAGTCTACTCAAACTTCTACAATCCACCAGTATCAGTAAATATGCACAATCTTGGCAGAAGTAAAAGTCATCTAAATAATTCCACACTAAAGAGATCTGTAACTAATGAAGAGGTTGCTGCTAGCACACAACTTTGTATTTCATTATTTCATCTACAAATAAAGTGTCTGTTGCCCTTGAGGAATATATTGCCTACGTTACATTAAAAAATTATGAGCTAGTAATATTGCAATAGGGAATGGATGGCAAACTGATAACAGGTTAATAGTTACTAGGTATCTCCACCAAAGAGGACATTCTCAGGACTGCAGCATCCACCCCCTATAAAAGTACAATCAGCAATGCATCTATATACTGTGGGAGTAGAACTCACATCCTTTTGCTTCAAAAGCAAGTATACTACCTGTTGTGCTATTAACAATGTAAGTACATTCAGCATAAGTAGCACTAAAGTTTTCTTCAAGCTGTCAGCTCCTTATAAATTCCAGTCGACACTCAACTGTATCTCTCAACTTTAAAGCACAAGAAATCTGGAAAAAGCCAAAATTCATTGGGGGGGGGGACAAAAGTCCAAAAACTAGGACACATTTTAAACATTGCTTGAATAATCTTGGACAATTGCTTGAATAAAATGCTGTGTTACCACTATGCATTTCACTGCCACGTCTTGAACGCAGGATCCTGTGCACTACAGTAAGAGCAACATACCACTATGCCAAATCAGCTGTTTCTTGAAAGACAGGTAGACTGAAGCTTAAATGGCTATCATTTAGTGAATTCAGTTCTCACAATAGCTCTCAACTTCGTAGCACAAAACACCAAGATAAAGCCAATAATGGGGGAATACAGCCCCCAAACATATTCAGTGAATTCAGTTCTCACCATAGCTTTCAACCTGTTAGCACAAAATACCTGGACAAAACCAACAATGGGAGAATACAGCCCCAATCTTCTTCTTCTTTTGGCTTTTCCCGGTTAGGGGTCGCCACAGCAGATCACCTGTTCACTCATGATTGGCAGTGGAGTTTTACAGTGTCGAGTTGCAACCCCGGCGCCCAACCTTACACAGAAGGCACACATGCACACGCTCACACCTAGGGCCAATGTATAGTGTCCAATCCACCTACTGCATGTCTTTGGGATGTGGGAGGAAACCAGAGCACCCGGAGGAAACCCACGCGACCACAGGGAGGACATGCAGACTCCGCACAGAAGGCACCCCAGCCAAGGATCGAACCGGAGAACCACTTGCTGTGAGGTAACAATGCTAACCACTGCATCACCTACAGCCCCAATAATAGGGACAAATTTCAAATATTGATCTTTTAAACAGAAAATTGCTAGAACAAAAGGTTTTGTGTTACCATGTCCTTTCTGAAGAATATGAAGTCTGAAATTCAAATGCCTGTCATCATTTTTCAGAAAACCACAGATTTTATGAGGAACAGAACAGAAGAGAAATATGAAGCAAACATTTCAAAAGTGGTGGTGGGTAGGGAATTCAAGCTCTTGCCACCTACTCCCAAAGTACAGTGTTTGAGTCTAGCCACCACCAGGTATATTTCATGAGTTCTTCTAGTCACTGGGGCATTTCACACACATACGCGCTTGTTAATTCAAACATCCTACCTGAGATTAATTCCCTTTCTGCAGCAGCTCATCCTACCATTCCAATGTGCACTTCAAAAGCACCACGAGATTGCAGCAAAGTCCTTGTCCCTGCAAGAGCAGGCTCCAGCCTGCAGATGTTGCATTCTGATCCCCTTCCAGTCTATGAAGTTGTAATTGCATAGACTTCTGGGATCTCTGTACAGAGAATGGCTGTCTTCCTATCTGGATTGGTGAACTAGCAGTGTGGATTCCTGTGTGCATGCATGATGCTCTAGGCATGCTGATCACGCATGCGTGGAAGTCCAGGACTCACATTTTTTTTTATTTCTTTTCTCTTTTTTTTTGTTTTGTTTTAAGTTTATTTTATTTTATGGGGGGGGGGGGTGCAGTCCAATAGCATGAGCCACCCCTGGTCAATGGGAAGAAAAAGTTAGGGGTGGAGAGATGCATTTTGTAAGCTGATTGGTGTTTTACTGACACTGTTATATAGGCTGTGGAAATGCATGTACTTTTCACTTCATTTCCATGAAATATGCTGATAGTGATACGTGTCTGATATGTTACTGTTTTGCAGCTGTATGGAAGACTAAGACAAATTGGCTTGTCTGACAGAGTCAACAGGCCAAACTATCTACATGAATACATGTTGGGTAATGCTGGGGATTATGTGATATGGTATTATATTATAACTCACAAGCTTAGACTGATAAATCACAGCTGCCAGCACTCTTTGCCTCCCATTCATCTTCAACAAACAAAAAATATTTTTCCTCCTGTGTTTACTTCAGATCATATCCATGCTGACCCCTGAATGGGGCATCAAATTCCATCTCTTTCACTTTGACTATGATCTAATGTATCTCTGTATATGGAAATAAATTTTTGATTTACCTTGAACAAATAATATATTTTTTAAGAGCACTAAGTAGGCATATGACTTTCTATTAACAGACTAGTACAACTGATTGGCTGACTTAAGTGATGTTAAAATTTAACCTGCGCAAGTCCCTTTACAGACTTTTAAGGGAGCATCTCTCAAGTGTCCATATACCAGGTATTATTATATATGCATATCAGAAAATTATTTGATAAAACAGATTTGAGCGTGTCAGGAAGATGGCTAGTAGAGACAAAAACATCAAGTAATGTGATGGACGAATTGTGTGAAAGTATACCAAAAACAGGTGAGCATGACTCAAAAAAAGGTAGGACAGTAATTCTAAATCAAAAGAAGAGGCAACATTTTATGTAGCACTCCAAACTCCTGTAAAAAATTGAAAAAGGGGAGATGATATAAATATATATATATACATATACATATATATATATATATATATATATATATATATATATATATATATATGCAGTGTATGTGTGTGTGTGTGTGTGTGTGTGTGTGTATGTATGCATATCAGTGTGCATGTAGCATAATGACCCACTCTGAAATGCAATATGGAGGACCTAGTCCCCTAGGTGGAGACAAAGAAGGTTATCTGAGTGGAGATAAAGGGACAGTTCTAGTTCAAAAGGAAACTTTTGGAACACAGTAATGGAATTGTTTGACTCAACAGGGAGATTCACTGACTTTTCAGAGCAGGAACATTTTGGAGTCTCATAGGGGAAACTTCTCATAGGCCACGGGGTTTAAACAGAGAAAAAGAGAGAATGAGAGAGAGATATACAGAGACAGAGAGACAGACCATCAGACCTTGAGAGGGAAAAGGTTAAGAGACCTCACTAGAGAAGCTAGTGTAGGTAAAAGGTCTCAGTAATAAAAATAAAGAGAAACACGGGGCATGGACAAAGAAAGCAGCCCAGGTCAGGGCCGTAAGGAGTAGGCTGACAGAGCCACTGACTGAGCACTACTGGAGCTTTGGTTAGAGAGAAATTAGAAACAGAACAGCCCAGGAGAAGACTAGTCAAGCACTAAAACACAGAGGGTAAACTTGAAGAAAGACTGTGAGAGTTTTCTGTTCTTTATTCTGTCTTAAGTTAAGTACTATGTTTAAATGTATGTACTAATTGTTTGTGTTTAATGTAAGAACTGAAGATTGTGCTGAGTAAATAAAGACACATTAAAACAGTTCTGCAAAATTATGAAAGAAACATGCTAACAAACATCAGGGACAATAAGACAAGTTTGTTTAAGTAGATCAAAAATTAAAGAACTGAGATGTTGAATAAGCTTGCTTTTTTGAACAAGGAACACAGATTAAAAATTGTACAAATACAGTTAACTTCTTCATAGACTATTCTGTTTTCTCACTTGGCACTTCAAATAGTAATTTTCAAAGACTCAGAACAGTAGAGCAGACATTAGTTACCTTAGAAAGTCAGACTGAAACCATACTGTGTAAATTATATTTTTTAAAAGCTTCTAGAATGAAATTGCAAAAAGTGACCTAGGAAGATTAAAAGGTGTTTTAAAAACTAAAGCTACTATCTACAGTCTGGAAAATGACAATAGTCGAACCACAATTTATAGGGAAGGGTTCAGGAAACAAAGTTAAACATTACATAGTTAAGTCACTTGTCAAAAAAATGAAATTGATAGCTTTGAGGGGTTATTGAGAGAGGTTCCTAAGTTCAATATTTGCCACATATATCAGCATGTGTGCAAAGAAGACTTTTTCATTATAACTTCTAATAGGCATTTTTATAACAAGTTAATTACAGCAATATCTATATAGACTTATCTGAAGCCTTTGGTAAAGTAAATCATGCTTTTAATAAGCAAATTAGAGGTTTGTTTTTTTTCACAGTGGCTACTCTGAGGGTAAGTAACTGGAGACGGTTGGTTTGTCATGGAAGTACATGCAGCAAATCTATTGGGTATGGCCAATGGCATTTCTCAAGGCTCAGTTCTTGGTCATTATCTTTTTTTCTGTATGTGCTAGGCCTTAGATTCCATCAGACATTTTGCTTCTCATTGCTTCTGTGTAAATGCTCTAAAATTAGGTAGGTACTTTACCAACAGTAAAGATTGTATAAAGTTTACAAAGTTGTTTGGATAACTTGGCTCAATAAGCTAAAAATAACATCATAAATATAAATGCAGACACAACCCCACACGTAGTTTGGAGACAAAAATATATCATTAGATGGCAAGAATATTGTATACTGAATCACTAACAATCATTAAAGACTTGAGTATTTTTGTCAAAAACAGGCACATTTTAAACAGCATTTAACTACTGTAATAAAGGAATGTTATAAAATCATCGGCTTGTTATGAAATATTTTAAGCCAAGAGATAGTGAGGTAATGAAGACCTTACATGATTCATTACTATATCCCAAACATACATTTTCTAATATTCTTTGGAGTCCCTGGTATTTATTATCATAGGATGAGGGTGTATAAAGTTTATTAAACAAACTTGAGGTCTATCTGGACTTCAGTACAAGGATACTCTCAGTAAGTTAAACTTATACTCTTTAATGTACAGGCTACAATATGTTCCACTGCAGAATTATGAAAAAAAACGCAGTGGTCCTCTTCTAAAATTTATTAGTGCTTTCGTCCATTAACTATTACAATGAACTTCATCAGATGAATAAAAAAACACAAAGTATCTACTTTTAAAGGTCCGCCAAGTTCAAATAATGACGTCACTAAGTACATTTCTTAAAGAGACAATAACTATTTTCACATTCCCATCATATAATTAAATTATATAACTCTAACTGTGGACAATTAAACACATTAAAATTACAAAATTCAAGCCACTCAACCTAAATAGATAGCATTGCTACATACTATACAAAAGTTAAACTAAGAGCCCTGGCTAGATAGCTTTTTATTTGAATTTTTGGCAATAATATCTATTTATATAAACACACAAACTTTTGTATAGTATGTAGCAATACTATCTAGTTAGGTTGAGTGGCTTGAATTTAGTAATTTTAGAGTGTTTAATTGTCCACCGTTAGATTCATATAATTTAATTATACGATGGGGATGTGAAAAATAGTTATTGTCTCTTTAAGAAATGTACTTAGTGACATCATTATTAGAACTTGGTGGGCCTTTAAAAGTGGATACTTCGTGTTTTTTATTCATCTGATGAAGTTCATTGTAATAGTTAATGGACTAATAAATTTTAGAAGAGTCAGCTGCTGTGTTTTTTCATAATTCTCCAGTGGAGTGTATCATAGTGTGTAACGTACAGCTTGTTTTGAACTTATTTAGGCTACAATGCGTTGTCATTATTCAGGTTATTAAGGTTTCAAAAATACTTATATATGGGAATGCATATGATTAATAAAAGAAATAAGAAATCACAAATATGACTTCTGAGAACTTACTTATGAACTAACAGAACTAAACGTTGGTTCTCAAATTTCTCAAAAAGGGTTGTTGAATAATGGAATGTGTTACTTGTAATATTCAGGATATCATTTATAATGTATTTATGAACCAACCAAGCAATTCACATGATTCACACATTCGGCACACATTTGATCTATGCCAAAGATTCATTCAAGCAGATTTTACATAGGACTGTCTGATTGTATAGTGCACACACATACTAAATTGACAGGCTTATACACATAAAGTTACCATACAAACTGAGATAAAGTCATGTGGAAAGTTATTTGTTGTCCCAGAAGTGCAGGGAGGGAGTTAGGGGAAAACATCCATTAGCAAATATCTTGGTATTGGCTTCCATATCAGTTGTAGCAGGTACAGAAAGGCTAGTTGGACAGTTAGGAGAAAAACATCCAGCAGCAGTACGTTTGAGACAAAGGTGGGTACAGCACATTGCAACAGTGGCAAAAAGGTGGCATGGCACAGACAACGCAGAATAATTTATTTGTTTATTTATTTTATCTATTGTACATTTGTTTACTGGAAAGTCTGACTGGGCCAAAAGCCCATTTTCAGCAGAGGCCTGGAGAGAAAAGGTCCACACATGTAACAAACATATACAGTACAGATCTTTGCATAGTAACATAAGATATAAATATTAGAAGTAGTAGAAAAATGTACATATCAGAAATGGTCAAAAAGAAAAAGTTCATAAGTAACATAAGTGTTTGATTTTTAGAGACACATTTTCTAGAGACAATATACAGCAGTGTCATACAATTATTCAATGTATTTATGACTAAACATATCATATTTCCACTGTAGATTGGTATTGTCTTTGCATTGTATTTAAGTGCATTGGATGTAATAGGAGAAGAGTATAGTGACACAGGCAAAGGATGGAGGAGAGACATAGCATAGTGTGTAAAATAAAAAATACGGTATGTGGTATTATACCCAGGCTACACAGGACAGTGCATGGACTGGCCATGCTGAACTTCAGACGCTACCATACCTATACAGGATAATGTTTGGGCAGAGCACATTCATCAACGATTGCAGAGGTGGGAGTGACACAGTGATAGGTGACTACAACACTATAATATGGCTGCTGCACATGATAGCCATGTATAATGGGTGGCCGAGTAGTTAAAAAGGTCATATTCTCCAGTTTTGGAGTGAGCTGCCATGGCAACATCATTGGTAGTGTTTACTAGGTTAGCTTGTGGTGTTTGGGTTTGATGAGGTCCCTGGAAAGAAAGCAGAGAACTACAGGCTTAACTGTACACCTTTGGGAAGCACATCTCCATCAGTGTATGTGTGTGTGTGTGTGTGTGTGTGTGTGTGTGTGTGTGTGTGTGTGTGTGTGTGTGTGTGTGTGTGTGTGTGTGTGTGTGTGTGTGTGTGTGTGTGTGTGTGTGTGTGTGTGTGTGTGATACACTGTTGGATGCACATACCTATGGCTGCAGTCTTCATGTCCTTTATTCACTTGGTTATAATCTGCAGTTAACATTATGCATACATCTTCATTTACCTGTTGCTGCCATGTCTTATTACATGGTCCTGGAACTCTATATCCCTTGTGGTTCGTCCTTCACAAGGTTTCCAATATTAATTTCCATGTACTCCAGACACAGGCAGAAGGTACAATGTCACACCAGTCTCAAATGTTCCCAGCTGCACATGCTGTACAACATCTGCCACACAGTCAGTGACAAACAACATTCTTTTATCATTGCTGTGGTACTCTGCCAGACAAGACTCCTTACGTAAGTCTATGAAGCTCAAATTCTGAGAATCTGGACTAAAATTCCTCTATTTCACAGTTGTGTGGTTCTAAGAGGTCTGCAGGAAATGGCTCTGACACTTTATGTGACACTAACAAGAGCCTGTTTTCATGAATGGTATGCTAATGAAGACAGTTATTTCCACTGTGTGTGAATTGCTAACAGTGCTCAATGTTCTGTTCCAACATACTGTTGTCAGCTGCGCATATCATAGTAAGCATTAATCATGTGGTATGTATGCTTGTGCATATGGCATGTGTATGTTCTTACTGCCATGTTACACCACTATGGCCATGTCCAACATACAGTACTATGAACACATGTCATTGCCACAGTGTAGTGAAAAATGGTGTGACATAATTCACAAACATATATCCTTGCACACAGGGCTCTCATTTATATGGACCTAGGTAAGTGCCCACAGTTATCTCAGGAACTAAAGAAAGCAGGATTCCTTCACAGTATTCCAGGGACAGCAGGAGTTTACAACTGGGTTGTTATGATGACCCATCTGCAGAAGGTGGATGCTTTGCATGTATTTGCTGTGGTGAGTGATACCAGTGACAGCACCCATTCTGGTAAGTAGTGTCAACACAAGTAGAGTGACCTGAAGTGGTGTCAACCTGATCTGCTTCATCAGTGGGAGGCAGAGGCTCATGAGAGGGGAGCATGAAATGTACAGTAAGCATTTTTTCACAATCACTGTCTCCCAAGATCATAAGCATTTTACATGTATATGGTTGTTGTAGAAGGCAACAGAGTTTCTTCCAAGAGCAGATTTATACAACATCTGTGCTAGTTCACTATACAATGGTAGTTGTGTTTTTTTGTAACATTTTTCCCCCAATTCTGCTGAGCCCCTCCAAGGGTGGGGAGGGGAATCACTCAGGCTAGCATGAGGTGCATTGTGCTCTTGCCAACATCCTGTCAATTAGAGCTTGTTTTCTTCATTTTATGGATTAACTTCCATCATTGTCAGTGATGTGAGCACTTTCATCATTGCAAAGGCTGCTTATGCTGCTTTATCCATGTGGGCATGCATGCTTTTCCTGACAGACTGACAGGGACAACTGTCAATGCCTTGGGGTTACTGTGCTTACATCTTCCTAGCATTCTGCATTATGAAGGGTATCTACTCTTAAGCCCAGACACTGTCATCAGAGCAGCTGCATGAGCCAGTGGACACACATCATTCCATCCCCTCTTCATTACAGGCATGTCTGTCTTCCCTGACTGTGCTATCAAGAACTCAAGCTGCTAGTTGATCTGGGGTCACCAACACTGTTGTTAGGGCTTTAACCTTCGATGCCACATTGCAGGCTATGATGGCAAATGTTTTTGTTGCCTATGAATGCTGCCATTTTTTCTCATTACATCATTCATCTGCAGCTCCATTTGTAAAAGAAGAGGCAATGAGAATTTCATCATGTCAGGCTCAGCTAGATGATGCCCTGCTGCTGGTTTACCAGCAGCTGACATGTCTGCCTCTCAGATGGTTTCCCTGCTGAAGATGAGTCTAAGGTAAAGCTGATGCTTTCTATGTTAACTTCTCAAGGGCAGGGAAGTCTCCTCCTTGAAAGTGGATGAGAGGGTTATACCCTGGTCTTCAGGCACTACTTGCAGTTGTTGATGGCTACTGAGGTATGTTCAACACTGGAAGCCTTTTGCTCAGTATGCATGTGCTGGTGAATGTTCAGTTCATGTCTGATTAGCTATGAGCCCCCTTTCACAAAAATCTCCACAAAAAGTAACACTATGCAAATGTGCAGTATGCTTAGCGTCTGAGCCATTGCGCATATTTCTAACATCAGCTTCACATATTCTAACTTGCCTGTATGTCCTTCTTTATTTACTAAGCTGTTTTTTCATGTGTGTGTGTGTGTGTGGGGGGGGGGGGGGTCAGCACTAAGTGAATTTGAACTATTTGACCTGTAGGGTGTATCCACAGAGGAGGCAGATGAGTTGAGGTCACAGAAACTGGATCAGCCCTAGTATGCGGATGCAGATGGATCCATTTAGGCAATGAAGGCAGTCAAGTGCTTGTTCAATGTGCCAGTCATCTGATCAAGGCATTGAATACCCTCACATATAGGTTGCAACTGCCCCACACATCTTTTGTGTAATGGCAGTTGTGACACCCATGTCAGGTAATGGCTGTGAGGCATGGCAGTGACAGCCAATAGCCTGCCACCCTTGACCCCTGTTCTCATGTTTTTTGAAGGTGTTGTCATCCACAGCAGGTGTATGGACAGACAATGTGGATTATCCAAGAGTAAGGATGCTGGCATGAGATGTCCTTCAATGGGCTGTGAAAAATGGGGGTGGATTCCAGAGAAAACACAGATGCATCTGTGCATGTGGGAGTCATTGTGCCCTAATAGGTCACATTTTCTGAACTGGCACAGTGTTCTCAGGTTGTATTACTACAAGGCTGGCATCATCATCATCATTATCATCATCAGAGTCTGATGCAGCAAGGACATTAAGCATGCATTGTTCCATGCCAGAGGAGCCCATAGCTTTACCACCTATAAAAGCAGAATGATAAACATGCATAGAAACAGCACTAATATGGCAGGTAGCAGAGAGGAGTTAGGTTATCAGCTGTTAGCAAGCTGCTTCCTGTAGTCAGTGGTATAGGGCTTGATTCATTCCACCTCCATTTGCCTACTGTGTGACTCTGAGCAAGTTATTTAACAATACTGTACTCCTGGGTTGCCACTAAAAACAGATGCTTATGACTAGTGGCTTTATCCGGTTAACAAATAGATGAATGTGTAATTATCCCTGTGATGCACCAGGGGGACAAGTAACAGCTATCTAAAGAATGTAAACAAACATATCTTCTATTATGTCTCTTGAGACTGCATCCCACAAGTGCCTTTACAGAAGATATGGTATTGCTGAACATCCCTAAGCTTATGGCACAGGCATGCCACTGAAATGTGTTATTTAACATAAAGAAATTCCAGTCTGGAGCACCCACAATAAATTCACAGGATGGTGTATCCAATTCAGCACATTCAAGCTTCAACTTAATATCATGGTTCTTTCGATGTTCTCAGACAGGGACAGCAAGAACTTCTCTGTGGTGGTCAGGACTGTAACAATGCCCAGCACACACACACCTGTGGCCATCCTCTTCTGAGCAAAGGCACGGGCCCTCTGCAATCATGTAAGATCACATCACTTAACCCGTGATAAGCCTGATAGGCTGTCGTGTTGTGGTCACTGACTGCATTCACATTTACCACCAGCTCACACTATACATAGTCATGGAAGGCTGGGTTGCTTTTTTCTGTGTCCAGTAACCACCACCTTTGCTCACAGGAGGCCTACAATAGCACATCACTCTGCCTGGTCTGAAACTCTCTGCGCGTCCTCTCTTTAGACACTGTGTCTCTATCTGTATACATGAGATTCAGCTATTTTCAGTGAATATATACATAACATGCACAGCTGCATCTTTAGCAGTTATACACTCATGTGGTGGCTGCACCATAATAAGGAGGCACTTCTACCATATCTCAATACCACAGGACATTTCTTTGTAGTTATTCAGTAAGGCAGCATATACAGATTCTATTATGATGTGCACTCTGTCAGCAGGCTACAATTATCTCTGCCCAATAAAGCACAGTTATCATGTGCTCCATGTATTCAACCCTCCACCCAGTATCTGTCATCTAGTGTGTTGTTACCACCTCTCCTTGTCCACTCTGTTCTACAGCTAATCTACAGCTACAGTCATAGTGAAACGTCACACATTCCTCTCTGTATCAGCTGCATACCAGTGGTCATAATGCACCTCAAACAACCCTATAACCAGTACATTATTGGGTTAGCACTGCCCTGTCCTTTCACACCCATTGTTGTAACCTACCCTGTGCTCACCTCACCCCTGTCAGCCGGTAGCTACGGAACCACCCTGCCAAATAAATGTTGCAGTTATGCCATCATTTTCTATGCCTATCTATGGCCTTGTGTACCCATACCCCATCAGATATGTCACAGGTCTGTAGTCTGAAAAGGACTATGGTTATCTATTGCAGAGCTCCCTCACAACCCTTTCAATGCTCCCACCCCCTTGTCAGCTTGTAGCTGTAGATGAATCTGCTCATCCAAATAACAGAAGAGCACTACAGTTATCCAGGCATCATTGTTTCCTGCCACTGGCTCATTTGCCTTTACCAAAGCAGCTGAAGTTCAGTTCTTTCCTCTGTAGACCGACAATAGTATCCAAGAACTGTGTTCCATCAGGTATTCCTGCAAAATTCAGTAGAGCGATGAGCACTATAATAAGTGAGGCTGTCTATATCATGTCATTTTGATGCTCACAGAGTGGCAGTTATACTAATGATGCAGCTTAGAGTAACTATTTCTGAATCTCAGAATATCCACAGTGTGTTCCAGCCCTAGACTGTGAATTGAGGTGCATGCCTCTCTGTGCACACACACTGACGTGACAAAGTGTCTGTGCATGAGTGGGTTGGTCCATGACCTTTATGTGGCGATGGGTTTCTTAATAAGGTTCAAGGGGCCACTGGTACTGTGTCACAACCATGGACACCAATGTCATTTATATGAGTAATGTAGATTTAGGCCAACATGCTTCCCCTACCATCCTGGCATAATGGTTGGTAAAGTGTGACTATATCATGGCAATGTGCTTCACCCTGCTGCCCTGCTGCTGTCAATGCTCTTCACACGACATGAACACTAGGCCCATGCTTACACTTATCAAGGGTATCAGAACTTGTCACAGATTTGGGATGCATGGCTAAACTTAAAAAAGGCCCTTGTGGTTGTTAGCCTAGTAAACACCTATGAACCTATGAACAATGCAAGTTGTTATGAATCTGAAACAATTTTACTCTATATAGCAACTTGTGAAGTAGCTATAGTTTCTGAAGGCGCTGAGTGTGGAATGGATCCTACATGGTTTAGGTAAGAAACTAAAAACTTACTATATGTCCTACATAGGGATTACCAGAAAGACATGCTGGCTGACGCCTATCAAAAACCCCATTGCAAAGTGCATGTTAGGCATTTCCTTCCCAGCACTGATACAGTGACCTATACAAGTACAAATGTGACCTTCTTAGCCAGTGAGAATAAGAGGTTAGAGGCAGGAAACCACAGTTCTGCAGTATGTATTAGTGACTGGTTGTTACTTGAACATCAGTAGACACCCTTGCTTAACTAAAGGGAGGACATTTGGTTCATTCACAGCTTTCTTTCGGTTTTCTATTTTTCAGCACCAGGTAAAACAGAGGATAACTGACTGATTTGCCAGAAGCAAGAAGTAAGACTGTCCAGGTGTTGAGGTATGTATAAGGCATTTATGTTCTAGCTGCTTATTTGTTAGAGACCTGTTTCATTGTCCACACTTGCATTGCTATTAAATATTTTAACCACTGGATACTGCTTTGCTTTGCATTATGTGTCACCTAACTTACAGGATCAGGGTTTCTCCTGAACATCATGGTAACACTGACTGGGCTGTATCATCCACTACCCTTTCCATCTCCCCTGCCTGTGCCAGTTATATCAGCATTCCATTGACATGCATCTGATAGGGTTGATGTTTCATGATTGTTGTTCTATGCTATGGCACATTATTGCCACCAGGTGTCAGTATCCCATATGTATTACTTTTGGACATATATGGTGGTCTCTCCATGGCATAGTCTCCATAGTGCCTTAGTGGGCATTATTTGATATGCTGTTTGCCACCTATTTTAAGATCTAATGGCCTGGCCTCTTCCAGCTTTCAGAGGTGTTCAGCCCAACTTCACTGGCCCTTGTGGTAATACTCTTGGCAAGTGGTGCATTAATCATAGGCCTTAGACAGATACGAGGCACAGATATTGCTGTTGTTTTGTCAGGTCTATAAATTGTATTTTGTTTGCCACTACACTTTAATTTCAGTCCTTTGGGAATGGTACTCTCACCCAGTGTAGCATACATTACTGATAACTACATTTACATTTCTCTCATTTTATCACTGACCTCTTTTTTTCATGTGTTCTTTGCTGTATTGTTTCTCACCATTTACCATAATATTTATGCAGTGTGGTACAATGGTTATGTACCAGAAATCAGGTAAAAAGCTGTAATAAAATAATACGTAAAAATAAAGGCAATAGCAGTAAAATAACAAACTATAGGCCTGCTCATTTTTTCATGCATGTGTAAGGTTATAGAAAGGACAGTATTTAGTAAATTGCATAATAAAATGAAAGCAAATGCAAATGTATTAATAAATACTGAACAGTATCCTGACCGAGTAAAAAGGCCAACTATGACCTTCAGTCTAGCTGTTTACACTAATGCATTCTTGGCACGGGATAACAGACTACGAGTAGATGAAGTTTATACTGATTTTTCTCAAACCTTTGACATCTTTAGTCACAAACTTCTCATATCCAAATGATTACATGTGGGATTAAATATATATTTAACCTTGTGGGTTCAAAACTATTTATACAATCTTATTTGGGCTGTGGAAACTGACACTGTTTAATCAGTTTGCATTTATCAACAATAACAGTGTACCACAAGTGTCATAACTATGGCCATATTTATTGTCTGTACTTCGAAGATTTGATTTTAACTTTGACAGCAATAATGTTAGAGCATTTATGCCAACAGTATTAAACTAAATAATACTACTGTCAATAATGAAGATATTGTTACACTTCAAAAGCTTCTAAGAAAATTAGTTAATAAAGCTAAATATATAAGCTTTGGAAACCACAGTCTGAATAGTCAATATTCTAGAAACAGTCAATACAGGGCAAAATATCTTCTTTTACATACCTAGAAATAATTGAAGAAAAGTTAAGTTATGTACACATAAGCAACTTATATCAGTTGCATTTAGAATCAAAGTGTACACATAAGCAACTTATATCAGTTGCATTTAGAATCAAAGTGACATCTACATCTACATCAATATTTAAATTTCAAAGACAGAAGATGTTTCAGTATGGAAAAGTTTGGATTTTTTATTTGCTTTTTCTGCACTTCTAGTTTTTTTCTTTTGCGCCTCCCTCATGTCTTTATAAAGACACTCTAGGTGCACAGAGGTAGATACCTAGTCCTGTCTGGTGATATGCTGGGAGAGGTTTCTTGAGTGAGAGCTTTGTGAGCCAAGAGAATGCTCAGTACACCTCCAAAACATGCCTACATTGAACAGGAGAAGGAGGAGGTGTGGGCCGAGTCTTTTAGTGGATCAAACCAGACAACAAGTGTAACTGGTTTTTACTTTACTGTTTTTTTCTCCTTTCTTAATACACTAGTCTACATACAGTAGTTAAGTAGTGTTTATATTGCAATTAAGAAGGATCTTTTTTTCCATTCTGGATTACATCAGTTAATGAGTATGTTAATATCCTTCATATAAAAGGGAAGTTAATAAATAATTTTGTTTCCTGGGGATATACACTCAAACATATTGTACAAGGTCATCACTGCTACTACACACCTTGTTTTCTTTAATAAGGATCTCTCTTAAGAAGACACATATGAACATTCAGGTGCACCGTTAGTTGGAATGAAATAACCTTATATGCAAGTGTTTCCACTTTACCTTGTTTACTAAGTGAATAAATTGCGATGTGAACACCTTGAACAAGTAGATAGTGAGTTTCTGCTCAGTATACTATTTCAACTCAGTATCTCCTTCCTAGATAAATGAAGACAACAGTACTAGAAGCCCAATGACACCTGGGAAACAATACCTACTTAAATATTCAGTACTGCATCAAGTGTGCAACTAAGGTACTGTGAATTTAAAATTCTACAATTTGTACTGGCTGATGTAAATTTCTAGTGCATGACATGAAGCACACTAGTACATAGCTCAGAGCTTAGAAACTCTGCTAGAAAGGTGATGTCTGGTGCAATGTAAAAGCTGTACTGTGTTAGTAAGGGACCCTAATATATTGGATAAATTAAACAGCAGCTATAGTAAATGTAATTTAATAAAATGGTATGAGATAGTAAGGATCCAAAAAAACATGTGTGGGTGGAACAATGCAAATGGACTCAATTGAAATGTCGCACATCAGTAAACTACTACTTCAAACTGTAAGTGTGAATATGTCAGAACAGACACCAGCAACAAACCTTCTGACAAATGACCAACTAAGGAAAGACTGTGATTATAAACAGAATTCAAATAAACAGATATTAATGCACATATCTCCATAGCCAATAATCTGTAGACCACAGAAATATAAGTAAATCTCAATGAACCAGTACGAGTACAAAACACTTATGATAATCCGACAGAGAGTTAAAACACTTTCATCCATTAAAATCAAGGACTTCATCATAACTCTGAGTAGGTGCACAATTCCTTGGTTATTTGTGGCCTACAAATGACAGTGAAGATGAAACTATACAATCCCCATCCAAAACATGAGAGTCAGAAAAAAGCTAATTATTGACTCTGGCAGTAATAGTTTCTCAAGCGATAGTCCTAAATCAATTGTAAAGAATTCTGATCAGAAAAGTGCACGAAAGAGAAGGAGAACAGCATTAAGAGGAGACAACGATAGAAAGAGATGACATCCTGTCAGAAATGGTGATAATAATATATCAAATTGTATTAAAGTACCTTTACAGAAAAGTTCTAACAATGAACTAGCAAAAGGTGCTTTTGCAAGACGAATGAAAGATCAAGTTCTAATAGTGATTAAGGGGATTAGAGACTACCTCCTTCACCTTTCAACGTATATGATTATTATCATCTGTCATAGAGGATGCAGACTTAGCGATATTAAGGACGGGCGTCAAAGATTATTGAAAGGAGATACAACATTTGTAGAGGTCATAACTTGGGGAGATAGTAATTATATAGTACAACATTCATAATGGAATTTATTAGAGAAGTAGAGTAAATACTAAACATCTGTAAGTGGAAAGGGGTACGGGTAACTTGTATCGATATTCTACCATTTCCAAACTAGCAATGAATATAAAGCAATGAATGAATGTGACAGGAATATAAAGCAAGTTAGTTTCATCAAGAAGGTTTTCCCAGAATTAATGCTGCAAACTAGTAACAATCTAGCCATCCTTTGGATGAGATGTTAAACCAAGGTCTTTTCTGCCAGAGTGGTCGGTAATTCAGATGGATGTAAAAGATCCCACAGCACTTATAAATCAAAAAGAGTAGGAAAGGTTCCCTGATGCCATGGCCAAATTTCCTCTAGTTGGTATGAACACCTCAGATCTACACTGAAAAGAAGCAATTAGTCTAGTGGGACTAACCCGGTGAACAAAGTGTAAATAAATGAAATATAAATAATTGCACAATATATAATTGTCTGTATTTTGCAAGTGGAAATTATCGGGTCTATACTATGTTGCAGAAAGCTGTATATAATGAATATGGCAACTTCGAACCATAAACAGTGAAATCCCACTAATGCAAACGGCCAGTTCAGGGATTTTTTTTCTAGGGAAAAAAATCACTTGGCCATCGCCATGACATTGCCATTTACCCCACTGTAGTGCGAACTCGGAGTTGGTATATTTAGTTAGAGGTGTGATGAGCAAATCCCCCCACTCTGTAGTGATTTAGGTGGTGTGCCATGTTTGGGTGGTTTGCTGATTTTTTTCCCTAGGAAAAAAATCGCTGACCTGGCCATTCACATTAGTGGATTTTCATTGTTTATGGGTCGATGTTGCTGAATTCACTGTAAACAGCTTTTGGCCACATAATATAGACCCGAATTTATCATCTATTTTGCAGATTGTGGGGTACAAGCTGGAAAAACTACTGAATGGATTCTTTGAGATAGATCTCGTCTCCCTCTTGAGAAATTAGGTAACCCAGTAGGGTTAAAATGTTTATCTGCAGTGTCAAAAGATTAACAAAAACTTTGAAGGTGCAATAACAGTAGAATACTTTTATGCTGTGTGCATTAGTGAAATCTGTCTTATTTAGAATAATGCACCGCTGAAACTTAAGGGATTTGTACTGTACCACAATTACAGACAGCAATGAAAGGCAAGGGCAATTTCTACATATATTAAAAAAACACCAGTTCTGTTTTTGCAACACAGTATTGTTAATGAGGAAATGATGTCTGATTAATGTGATTCCCACCATTCAGCAATTGCTGTATTAATAAAAAGCTGTCAAAAATGTTACAGTGCTAATTATGATAACATTAATCAGCAGCAACAGGACTGGGATATGAAGATCATTTTAGTCCCAGATGTGTGAATGCAGTATGGGAGTTTTTTCACAGTAAATTGTACAATCCAATTGATAAATGCATCCCAATAACAATAGGAGGATATGCAAGAAAAATAATGCAGTGTCTTGACGGAACAGATCACTTGAGAATCTCGCAAGATATAAAAACAAAAGTAGGCACAAACGGAAAAAAAGCTCTCAAGGGATAAAAACATAAGACCTTTATTAAATAGAATCAGAAAACATAGAGCATTAGTAGAGAACAGCAAAGGAACGTATAAAAATAATCTTGCCTACTTTGTTACCGATAACAAGTAATCATTATTTTGCTACATTATAGATTAAATGATAATAATGGATCCAGAATTGTCCTAAGTAATGACAACATATTAATCTCTGAGTACTGCTACATTGAGAGACAAGAGAATTTAAGGAAATTATTCCACAAGATGGTCTACGTCATGTACTTTAGAATGAATAGTAAAAGAAGTATAAACGGTCTTAATTCCAGGACTAAAGAAATCAATGGAAACTTCTTTTTTATGATAAAGGACAACACAATACTACTTCTTTTAAGCCTAATTCCAACAAACATTAAACGTGGCTTCTGTAACATATAAATGGAAGCATGCACATGTGATCCTTGTATAAAAGAACGGTAGAAGGGATAAGAGTGGCATTTAGAGACCAATCAAGCTCACTAGTGGTATTTACAAAATATCTGAAAGGACAATATTAAATGATGTGGACCATGTCTTAAATCCTAAACTAGCTGATGCATATCAGCATGTTTTTTTGAAGCAGAGATCTTACATGACTATTATGACATAATTCTAGTCAAAAGTCATACATGTAGTTAACATGGCCCCACCTACGGATGTTTTTTTTTACCCCCCAGACTTAGCTAAGGCATTTGACTCTATCCCTTATAATGTCATAGTTTTTGCTATGTAGTAGTACAGCATTAGAAAGTAAGGGGCAAAAAAAATCACTAATAAAAGGAAAGGGGGTCATATCTCCTGAATGGGATATAATTATTGGTGTTTCGCAGGAGTCAGTTTTGGGGCCTTTTTGTTTCTAATTTTTAAATCTACATTCCCAAAGGACTCATTGTATTTGATAATGAAGTTTGCAGATGACTCTGAAATAGCCAGGCTTGCAACTTATGTCCAAGGACAGGCATAATTTCTAACTCATATTGATAAACAGTATCTATAGGCATTACAAAGCATAGTCATGTTCAGTGCCAAGAAATGCCAGTTACTGCATCTTGGTAAATATACTATGATCTATCTATATGCCATGAAAGCAGATGAGCTAATTTCAGATTGTGATTCTTCCAATGACCTCTGTGTTATAATTTCATAAACCCTGCATTATAACCAGCATATCCATTTCCAAGCTAGGAAAGGGGACCGTGTTTATAACTGTATACTAGGGGCTTTTAGGTGAAGATGCACAGCAGTTCTGATCCCAGTTTTCATTAGTACTGTCAGACCAATATTAGAATACAGTAGAGATCTCTGTTCCTGCTTTGTTAGCAACTTTTCAATCGTGGAAAAATGTTCAAGAATAATTCAGCAAAAATGTTTGGTTTGTCAGTAATTTGGGATATGGAGATACATTGTAGAAGTTGAAACTTTTTTCTCTTTATGACAGATTATATAGATGTGATTTCATATGGATTTTCAATAGACTGCATAATGAAGAACTGTCTCATATATATATATATATATATATATATATATATATATATATATATATATATATATATATATATATATATATATATATATATGTCTGCCTGCCTATGCTTCTAAATGTGTGTGTGTGTGTGTGTGTGTGTGTGTGTGTGTGTGTGTGTGTGTGTGTGTGTGTGTGTGTGTGTGCATGTGTAGACATTAAATACTTACACATCTACTATTTTGCATGCTAAATACTTTCTCCAATGAAAATTACATATACTACAGCAAGTTTAAAACATTTGGAGGAAAGAAAAATATAAAACACACACAATTTAACAGATTTCCCTTTCTCTAAGCAAAATAATATCCTCCAGGGTTTGTGTTATTTTTGAAATAATGCTCTTCCAGAGTTATAGATGCCCTCTGCCTATGTTGTCGGGCCTCAGATTACCCCTGGGCATAAATTATTTTCACAGTAGTACATTATTGCCTGCTACCTTCAGAAGTACAGTTAGAACCAAATTAAGAGTATGTGTGTTTTTTTTTGGTATCTCTCAATTAAACATGCTGTGTTATGTTAAAGAAACTTCAGAGGAAAATCACAAATGAAACAGAAATATAGTTATTCAACCCTGGTGGCTGTCATTCATTTTAATCTGCTAATATATTTCCCTGTTTAGAAAATTATTCTCCATCCAGCTACCTCGGGGTTTTCTATTAACCTTTTTCACTGCAAAAAATAAAAAATATGGAAAAGTTTGAACATAATACTTTATGCTTAAATACAGCATTATTCATATCCTTATTTTTAGCGTGTGATATCTATGCATTTTATTACAATTGCTTGATATTACATGAAGTACACTTGGGGCTCTTTAGGAGAGAGCTCACTTTTTTTTCATTAACTAATCTTGAATATGTGGACATTATTATTAAAATTAAACTTTTGATTATGTGTGATGACATCTTTGGTGTCTGGTGACAAGACATCCATACTGGCAGCTTGAAACATGTCCTTATGTGACTGGAAAAGTTGTACAGCTGGCTAGCCCTGACCAGTGTGCTAACAGCATCTGGGTCTAGACATGAGGGCAGTCACCGAGGTGTCTGACCTCAGGTTAGGTACAGCACTCTGCAGTGTGGTACAATGGTTATGTACCAGAAGTCTGGTAAAAAGCTGTAATAAAATAATATGTAAAAATAAAGGCAATAGCAGTAAAATAAATTATAGCCCTGCAAAATTTTTTCATGCATGTATAAGGTTATAGGAAGAACAGTATTTAATAAATTGCATGATGAAATTAAAGCAAATGGATTAATAAATACTAAACGGTATGCTGACCTAACAAAAAGGCCAACTATGACCTTCAATCTAGCTGTTTACACTAATGCATTCTTGGCAAGGGATAACAGATTACAAGTGGATGGAGCTTATACTGATTTTTCAGAGACCTTTGACATCATTAGTCACAGACTTCTCATATCCAAATTATTACATATGGGCTTTCAGTTTCCCTTATTTAGTTAAATCTTCCTGTATACTCTGGAAAATAATTTGTGAACACTACTATAGTATTATTAATACAGATAAAAATAAGGCTGTAGTTAAGTACACAGTAATATGTTTAATCTTTGCTAGATTTGTATATTTATAGTGGAAAAGGTTAATAGAAAACACAGAGGCAGCTGACGGGAGAATGATTTATTATACAAAAAAATGTATTGGCAGATTAAATTGAATGCCAGCCAGCCACCAGGGAAGAATTATTTTATTTTTGTGAAAAATGGATTAAATAGAAAAGCTGCACAAATCTAAAATACATTTCTAAAAAATGTTAACACAGATTGTATATATTTTTAGGTATGTCTAAGTGCTTTTTATGTATTATATGATGGTGTTTCTTTAAATTCCTTGATGTGCGGTTTTGTGAGTGAATTACGTGACTTTCATTTTTTTTTAAATAAAGCTTTACAGTAGTGGCTTTGTTTGTTAAGAAGTCCAAATTTTCTTTAATTTGGGACCAAAACACTTAAACTTATTAAATAGGTGTTCATTTTTGGAGTCACTGTGGAGTCTAACCGGTTTGAAATTTTTACTAGTACTAATTTTCTTAGCACGTTGTTTATGCAGCTAAAGCTAAAGCTAACTTACTGTTGCACACAGATACCATGGAAAAGCACAACTGATATATTATCAAGTGTACCCAATCATGATGGCAACCTTGCTGTAATATTCTCCACAGATTTATACTCTATTTTGAATAGACATATAGCTGAATCCTTTCCCATCTGTCACAAGAACTGTACAAACTCAAAAAGAGGCTATAATGGTGTAGCACCCATATAAATAATTTATATAGAACAAAGAAAAAGGCTTTTGACCCTTAGTAAAACCTTCCTTCTACCTTATCATAAAAACAGTTTTGGAAGTATTCAGCAAGATTTTTAGACATACAATTAGAAAGGTCAAAGTTGCTTATGAACTTGGAATTGCTTTGACTTCCAAGGACAGCTACAATGCCTCTTTTACTTACATTAAGAAACTCAGAAGGAATTCCAGTATTATTCAAAACTAATTTCCAGCTGAGTGTCCTACTCTGACTCAGAAATCATAGCCACTATCCTTGCCAATAATTTTGACTCTATCTTCAAACTCCTTATATATATCATCTTTCCAATTTTCCCCTGATTTTCCTAGCTGCTATTTCTCTTGATCAAGTGACCTCTGGTCTTTCTAAAAGTAAAAGCACTAACTTCATGATTCCCAAAATATTCATAGTTTCATAGGTTTATAGGAGGTTGCTAGGCTATTGGTCCTAGAGCCTTTACAAGCTTCGCCATGTTAATCCCAAGTATCCATGATCCAGGAGTATCCAGGTATTCCAGGATGCATGCTCACTAGTACACCAGTAACAAACAGTTAGCCCAGCCTTTCCTGAATCTCTTTACAACTGGTATCTCCATGGAATAAATATATGCATATATATATATATATATATATATATATATATATATATACATATATATATATATATATATATATATATACATATAAACACAAACACACACACACACACACACACACACACACACACACACACACACACACACACACACACACACACACACACAGTGGATATAAAAAGTGCACACACCTCTGTTAAAATGCCAGGTTTTTGTGAAATAAACAAATGAGACCACAATAAATCATTTCAAAACTTTTCCCACCTTTAATGTGACCTATAACCTGTACAGTTCAATTGAAAAACAAACAAATCTGTTAGGGGAAAAAATATAAAAAATAAAAAAACGTACAATGAGCTGGTTGCATAAGTGTGCACACCCTTAAACTAATACTTTGTTGTGTGTGGACACCCTTAAACTAATACTTTGTTGAATCAAAACAGAAGAATGGGGTCTGAATGGAGAGATGAAAAGTCAGCAAGCAAAGGAGAGTAGTAGTACTGAAATTGAAGTCATCCTCAAGTCTATACAGCATATGTCATGGACAGAAGTAGGTCAAAAATTTAAAAAAAAGATAGCTGGGTGCACAAAACCCAGGATAAAAAAGTGCCCAATCCTGGTAGGTGCACTGGTGCCAGGACTGGAAAAAATGACAGTGTAGAATCCTGAAAATACAGAAACATTCTTAAAATGGGGCCAGAACAAGTCCAGGGGGAGGATCCCCCCTCGTTGTAGAAGGAAGTAGCCGTCGACAAAAATCACAAAAACTGACATAAAGACAATAGAGTGGACTACTGAGGATAAGAAAAAAATATGTATTGTTACTATTATGCCAAAAGCCCAGAATTTCCAAACACAAGATATATATAAAGATTAAGAGATAAATTACTGGAAAGAAAAATACTTCCACAAGAAAAACTGTTAGAAGCTTCAAATAAAAATTTGTGGTCATTAATACAACAGATTTTTGAAAAACAGTATATAGACCAAGAAACTTTGATCTGTTTGGAAAAAGAAGCATCTGAGGAAGTGCAAAAATATAAACAATAAAACCTGAATTTTTTTGAAAAGTATAAAAAGGAAATATAGACATGGGAAAGAAAGACAGATAGGTTCATAGGTTCATAGTTAGATACTAGGCTATCTGCCCTAGGGCATTTATAAGCCTAGCCAGAGTGTATTTGGCTTCCGCCTCCCTATTAGATTAGCCTACTGTGCCTCTGTAAACTAGGTCACAGAAGGTACCCTTTAAAGATTAGTTTACTGTGCCTCTGTCTAGCAGGGACACAGGAGAGATCCCAGGGGTGAATTTGCAATTTTCCCATCCACGCGTCCAAATTTCGCTTGAAGAGGATCAGCGAGGGGCTATGTCTAACATGAATTGGGATTCTATTCCAGAGTGAGGAGAGCCTCTGGGAAATGAATCTGTCCCTCCAGCATGTCCTGTTTGTTTTTGTGCTGAGGTTTAGGTCCCTAGAGCATGTAGCTCTAAGGGACTTGGATTTTTTCAGGTGGAGCATGTCCATTAATTCTGGGTTTGACATGGCTTTGTACGTCAGGCATAGATCGCCTCTGAGTAGGCGGTAAGCAACTGAGTAGAGCTGGAGTTTCTTTAGTCGAGCTGCATAGGACATCTGTTTGTAGCCCATGATCCTCTTGGTGAGGTACTTTTGGGGTCTCTCCAGTTGCTGCAGGTGTCGGATAAGGTACATCCCAAAAGGGTCATTGTATTCAATTATGGGCCTGATGAGTGACGAGTAGAGGGGCACAATGACCTCTCTTGATCTAGATATGAACCCTTTCATGATAAGGTGGGCTATATAGAAGGTCTTTCAAACCACTTTGGCAACATGATTATCAAAGGAGAGATTACTATCTATGTTGGTCCCCAAATCTCTAATTACTTCTTCCGTACTTAATGGATTACCACCTATGTGGTAATTTGTGGGCACCTTGTTTTTCCCAAAGGGGATGACTATGCACTTTTTAGCATTTAGCTTGAGGCCGTGGCTCTGGCACCAAGCATCCGTCTCTGTAAGACCCTTTTGGAGGATGCTTGTGTCAGCTGGAGATTCGATTATGGCTCCCAGTTAGCAGTCATCTGCGAACTTTGTCAGCCATAATCCCCCCGTGTTAGCCTGAACCTCAGAGAAGTATATACCGAACAAGAGAGGTCCCAGAACTGAGCCCTGTGGGACACCACTTGTAACTGGTTTGGATTCGGACATGGCACCTGCGATTCTGACCATGTGGGTTCTATCTCTGAGCCAGTTTGCAACCCGTCTTGTGATATAGGGGTTGATATTTAAGCTGCTAAGCTTATTTATGATGCCCGAGTGGGGTATTGCGTCGAAGGCTTTTGCGAGGTCCAGGTAGGCTGTGTGGACTACCTTGCCCTCATCTATGGCTTTGGTAACTGTTTCAAAGAAATCAACTAGGTTTAAGAGGCAAGATCTGCCCTTAACAAAGCCGAATTGGGTAGGGTCCAGTGTCTGGAGGCTTCCAATGTCTTTGTTTATGAGTTCCATGATAATACGCTCCATAGCTTTACAGACCAGACTAGTCAGGCTTATGGGGTGATAGTTTCCGGGGTCCGTTGTGACACCACCTTTGTGGAGTGGGACCACTGTAGCTGTATGCCATTCTTTGGGTACATATCCTGTAGTAAGGCTAAGTTTGAACAGTGACTTAATGTGAGGGTTCAGTTCTTCTTGGAGCTCATGTAAGACACAGCCTGGGACACCGTCCGGTCCCATAGATGCTGTGTTTTTTGCTTTGGAGAGGGCAGCTTTCACCTCTGCATCTGTGATGTCAGGGAGGTTACATTCAGCTCCTTTGGGGGAAGGGGGGGAGAAGTTTGCGCTGAATCTGTCTGCCAGGATGTTGGCTATGTCTGTAGGTTTGGTATATTTTGTACCGTTATGCAACAATTCAGAGCATATCTGGGAGTTTCCGCCCATGTTCCTGACATAACTAATGAAGGCCTTGTGATTATCTTTAGTGTCTAGGGCAATTTTGCTTTCGAAACTGGCCTTTGATGATTTTATGAGGGATCGAAGTTTCTTGCTAATGCTGATCAGAGATGCCTTCCCTTTTTGGGATTTTGCTCTGTCATGTAGTACCTTCCTCCTTCTGTTGTATAGCTTATTTATGGCCGGGGTCCACCAGACCGGTCTCCTGTTTTTGGAGGAGTGAGTCTTGGTTTTATTTGGGATAGCACGATCCATGCATTCCTGCAGGTGCTCATAGAATGCATTTTAAAGGATTCTGCGGATTGGACTGTATTATCCTCTGGCCCAGGGGCTTTGAAGGATTCCACCTCAGTCTTGAGAAGTGCAAAGTTGGCTTTTGAGAAATTCTTTACAGTGATTTCCTTGGCTGGGGGTGGGGATGGGATATGGATGTCCAGGGAAATTTGTTTACGGTCTCATCTTACCAATGAGGGGTTTACCTCTGGTGTGGAACATAGACTCCCCATGTTGGTGATGACCAGGTCCAATATGTTGTTCCCTCTTGTGGGAGTGGTGACCAGTTGTTCCATTGCATTATTGTTTATAAATTCAAGGAACCGTTGGGTGAGGGTGTTTGGGCTTGAGTAGTTTTCCCAGTCAATGTTTGGGTAGTTGAAGTCACCCGTTAACATAGTGTTTGGAGAGACCTTCATATTCTCCAGTATTCTCCGGAATTTGATATGGTGCAATATTTATGCAAAGGCGAAAGCCAGATTAATCAACATAAAACGGCAGCCCCAAAGTTATTTGAAGAGAAATACAGGCAAAGGCATCTAGACATGGAAAATTTCACAATAAAAAAAATAATATCACAAAGAGGGAATGTAAAAAAGCATATTAGTAAAGAAGAGGTTAAAAAAATAGAAGTTGAAGTCATGGAGTGCCTGCAAAGTGAAGGATTTGATGTAGAGGGTCTAACACAGGTTACATCACAGGATGATGGAATGAGTCCCCAAAGTAAGGAGAAACAGGAACATCAGGAAACATCTGAAGAAGAAATATGGACATGGGAAAGAAAAAGAGAGTTAATATACTGATATCTATACAAAGGAGAAAGCAAAACTAATCAATACAAAAAGAGCAGCACCAAAGATATTTGAAGAGAAATACAGGCAAAGGAATCCAGGCATGGAAAACTTTACAATACAAAACAATAAGAAGACAAAGAGGAAAAGTAGAAAACAAAATTAGTAATGGAGGAGTTAAAGAAATAGAAACTGAGGTTATGAAGTACCTCCAAAGTGAAGGATTCAGTGTAGAAAATCTAATTCAGAAAGCACCACAAAAGTATAGAACAATGGAACTCCAAATTAAGGGGAAACCGGTAGAATGGAAAGCAATTGGTCGGGTGTCATATGAAGATATTTTGGAGCCTTCCACAGGAAACAAGCATAAACATTCACTTGAAGCTGGACAGCAAGGGAAGGAACAGGAAACTGTGGAAACTCTGGCACAGTTAATGGTGGGGAGTGATAGGCCAGTGAGGTCTCATACGACAGAGCAACGGACAGCACAGGATGAAATTGAAGAGAATGTACCACAAGATGCAATAGAATTTTCTATAGAATGTCCACAGGAAATGGAATACAAAAAAATGTGCCCTCAGTTTAGAAGAAAACAAGCTAAGAGAAGAGTTGATTGACTTCATAGAGATTTATAGACATATTAAGATCAATGAAAGAAATAGACTGCAGAAGGTCAATAAAACCCACAAAGTCAGAAGTTTGGTAAAACAAATCTTTTTCTTTCGGCTGCTCCTTTTAGGGGTTGCCACAGTGGATCATCTGTTTCCATTTCTTCCTGTACTCTGCATCTAGCTCTGTCACACCAACCACCTGCATGTCCTCTCTCACCATATCCATAAACCTTATCTTAGGCCTTCCTCTTTTCCTGTTACCTGGCAACTTCATCCTTAGCATCTTTTCCCCAATATACTCTGCATCCCTCCTCAGCACATGTCCAAACCAACGTAATCTTGCCTCTCTGGCTTTGTCTCTAAACCTTCCAACCTGGGCTGACCCACTAATATACTTATTCCTAATCCTGTCCACCCTCGTCCCACCCAGTGCAAATTTTAACATCTTTAACTCTGCCATGTCCAGCTGTGACTCTTGCCTTTATGTCAATGCCACTGTCTCCAACCCATAGAAATGAACACAATAATTAGATGCATGCAATATAACAGAAGTAAACAGGATATATTACTGTGTAGCTAAATTAATAACTGATAAAGTTGGGTAGTGAGAGAGATTAATGGAAGAAATCGAATACCATCATGCAAGTATCGAATAGAGAAAACTGTAAAGCAACTGACAAGAAGTGTCACTGTTAGAATAGTATAGAAGAGGGAATAGATCAACAAAAATATTTAGAAAGATAAATGTGATGAAAGTAATGCACATATTAAAACAGATCAGGATCTACCATACACTATCGCAAATAACAAACTAAAAATCTCAGCACAGGTGGAAAAACTTATACACAGATAAATACAAAGGAAAAGTACAAAATTAGCAATTTATTGATGACCTAAAAAATGTATAGAGAATTGGGAGACAAGGTAAAAGGAATTGAAAGACCACCAAACAAAGAAGAAATAGATATATTTTGGAGAAGTATCTATGAAGATCCTGTGGAACACGACAAAGATGCTAAATGGATAGAAAAAGTTAAAGCAAGAATAAGAAGTTTAAAGGTACAGGATATAAAGTGGGATGAAACAGCCAGAGAGATTGAAATAAAGTTAAGAAAAGCCTCAAATTGGAAACCCCAGGCCCAAATGCAGTACCTAACTTCTGGTTAAAAGTATTAACATCTTTGCACGAAGATTTAGCTATGAGTAAGAACTACTTGTATGCGCACCCTGAACAGACACTAACCTGGCTAACAACAGGAAAAACAAAGCTACTACTTAAGAGTGAACCTGCAAGCTACCCTAAAAATTATAGACCAATAACTTGCCTTCTGACAATGTATAAACTATACACTGGAACTGATGCTGACAGAGTCTATAGCCATTTAGAAGAAAACTCAATTATGGCAATAGAAAAAAAGGGCAATAAAAGAAAGTCATATGGAACAAAGGATCATTTGTTGTTAAATAAAGTCATAGTAGAGAACTTTAAAAAGGGGAAAAATCTAAGTATGGCATGGATTGACTACAAAAAAAGCATTTGATAGTTTCATGGATAAAAGAGTGCTTAAAAATGTATAAGATACACCCCACACTGATCAAGAACATTACAGTGACCATGAAACAGTGGCAGACCACTTTGCAATTAAGCCATGATAAAGGACTAATTATTATTCTAGGGATAAAAATTCAAAGGGGGATATTCCAGGGTGACTCTCAGTCCCAGTTGCTATTCTGCCTTGCCCTTAACCCATTAACCTGTCTACTTAATAGCTTAGATCATGGCTATAATTTGGCTCCTAGAAAATAGCAAAGGGTAAAGACCTCTCATCTTCTCTTTGCCAGTGATTTAAAACTGTATAGCTCAACAGATGAGGAACTGAAAGCACAATTGCAAGTTGTCAAAACTTTTTCAGATGATATAAGAATGTAATTTGGCCTTGATAAATGTGCAAAAGCAACTTTTAAAGCAGGAAGCACCAAGATAACATCAGTTTGGGACAAGAATATGATATAAATGAACTTGAGCGAGAGGGAGTGTATAAATATTTGGGAATTGATGAAGGATCAGCAATAAAACATGAAAAAATGTGAATAAAACTTAGTAAGGAATACTTTAGAAGACTTAAATTAATCCTGAAAATAGCGTTGACATCTAGGAACAAAATCCGAGCTATAAACCAATTTGCACTTCCTGTCCTAACTTACAATTTTGGAGTGACTGACTGGCCCTAAAAAGTGTTGGATAGACTGGATATTAAAACAAGAAGGATGCTTCATGCTCACCAAATGATTTATAAAAATCAGTGCATGCCAAGATTATATAATCCTCGTTCCAAAGGAGGTATGGGCCTCCTTGAAATTGATTACATGTATAGATCGGGTCTATATTATAATCTCGACTGTTTAAAAGTTCAAATGCATAAAGATCGAACTTTATGCATCGAACTCTTAAACAATCGAAATTAAATAAAAATATCCCTACAAGAAAAAAAAACTAACAAGTATAGGCAGGGATAAGCCCCCCCCCATACCCCCCACACTCCCCGCTACTTAAATATACCAACTCCGAGAACACACTACATTGAAGTAAATTGAAATCTCCCCCTATGGAGATTTTCCGTTTAAACATTCGATGTAGTGTGCTTTCGGTAATCTCATGTCGACAATATCGTATTCGATATTGTCAGACTTCGAGATTATAATATAGATCCATATAGATCTGCAATCGTGGGACTCCACACATATCTGCTGAACTCAGAAGACCCAAATGTAGTGAAAGTTTTGAAGCAGGAGGAAAATAAATCTAAGATGACTTCTCTGCTTAATCTAGCAGAAGCATATTGCTGACAAGCAGGAATTGAAATCAAACCAGAAGTAGATAAAAATCAGGCAGCAATTGAATGCACCAAAAAACAAAAAAAATATATAAGGTGAAGGACCAGGTGAGAAGGCAAGAAATGTGGAACATGCATAAATATAGTTGCAAGTATAGAAAACTTCTGTAAGAACCTCATGTTGATCAGGAATGAACTCAGGAATGGTTAAGGAGAGGCGAATTCAATCCAAGAGATGAAAGGTTAAAATCAGCAGCCCAATATAGTGGGTACATTGAACATGTTGGGGAAATGGACAAATGTAGGTTTTGTAAAATGGAATTGGAAACAGTCGCACACCTCATTACTGGCTGTTACATACTAATGGCAGAAGGACTGTATAGTGAAAAGCATAATAACCTGGCAAGACTGTTGCACTAGGGATTGTGCAAACATTATGGTACTGAAGTGGCTGAAAAACACTGGAAACATGAGCCACAAAGCATCATAGAAAATCACATGGGATCACCCATTACCAACAACTCAAAGGACAGATGCTAGAAAACTGGATATATTGGTCCGTGAAAAGAAGACAAAAGTAGCATTGATCACTGAAATCACCAAATCCAGTGATGACAGTGTACTGTGTACAGAGAGACACAAAGTCATAAAATATCAGGATTTGAGGGCAGAAATTAGAGCAATGTGGAAGAAAAATACCCAGATCGTTCCAATAGTAGTAGGAGCAATGGGTCTTATAAAAAAGAATCTGCAATTATATTTAGAGATGCTACCAACACAGGTAACCCCATATGAATTTCAGAAGGAATCATTACTGGGCACACTGCGGATGCTGCAAAGAGCACTTCTGGCTGTTATCAAAAATTGAAACAATACTAATTTCATGAACTTTAATTGTACTTTGACTTAGAAATGGGGTCCATTCCCATCATGGTATTAGAAACCCAAAGACTTGGAGAAATTAAAAAAGAAAACTCATCGAACAGTGGCAGACCACTTTGCTACTAAGCCATTATAAAGGACAAATTATTATCCCAGGGATAAAAATTCAAAGGGGGATATTCCAGGGCGACTCTCTGTCACCATTGCTATTCAGCCTTGCCCTTAACCAATTAAACTGTTTACTTAACAGCTTAGGTCATGGATATAATTTGGTTCCTAGAAAACAACAAAGTGTAAGGACTTCTCATCTTCTCTTTGTCAATAATTTCAAACTGTATAGGTCATCAGATGAGCAGTGGAAAGCATAACTGCAAATTATCATAACTTTTTCGGATTATATAAGAATGTCATTTAGTCTTGATAAATGTGCAAAAGCAACCTTTACAGCAGGAAAACTGCAGCACCAGGAAAACATCAGTTTGGGACAAGAATGTAAAATTAAAGAACTTGTGCAAGAGGGAGTGTATAAATATATGGGAATTGATGAGGGATCAACAATAAAACATCAACAAATCTGAATAAAACTTGGCAAGGAATACCTTAGAAGACTTAATTTAATCCTGAAAACAGAGTTGACATCTAAGAATAATATTCAAACTATAAAACAATTTGCTCTTCCTGTCCTAACTTACAGTTTTGGAGTGACTGACTGGCACAAAACATGTTGGATAGATTAGACAGGAAAACAAGAAGGATGCTTCATGCTCACCAAATGCTTTATAAAAATCAGTGCATACCAAGATTATATATTCCTCATTCTGAAGGAGGGATGAGCCTCCTTGAAAATGATTACATGTATAGATCTGCAGTCATGGGACTGCGTACATATCTGCTGACCTCACAAGACCCACACGTAATGAAAGTTTTGAAACATGAGGAGAATAAGTCTAAAATGACTTCTCTGCTTAATCTAGCAGAAGCATATTGGTGTCAAGCAGGAACAGAAATCAAACTAGAAGTAGATAAAAATCAGGCAGCAACCGAATGCACCAAAAAACAAAAGAAAGAATATAAGGTAAATGACCAGATGAGAAGGCAAGAAATGTAGAAAATGCATAAATATAGTTTCAAGTATAGAAAACTTCTGGGGAAAACTCATGTTGATCAGGAATGAACGCAGGAATGGTTAAGGACAGGTGAATTCAAACCAAGAGATGAGAGGTTAATATTGGTGGCCCAAGATAGTGGGCTACATACATGCTGGTTTACACAGTCCGTTGAACATGTGGGAGAAACAGACAAATGTAGGTTTTGTAAAACCAAATTGGAAACAGTCACACACCTTGTTGCTGGTTGTGATATACTAAAGGCAGAAGGACTGTATACTGAAAGACATAATAATGTGACAAGACTATTGCACTGGGGATTGTGTAAATATTATTGTACTGATGTGTCTGAAAAACACTGGGAACATGAGCCACAATGCTTCATAGAAACTGATGAAGTTTATATCACATGGGATCTCCCATTACCAACATCTCAAAAGACAGATGATAGAAAATTGGATATAGTGGTCCCTGAAAACTAGACAAAAGTAGCATTGATCAGTGAAACCATTGCTACAGTGTATTGCATACAGAGATAAAATATCAGGATTTGCAGGCAGAAACGAGAACAATGTGTAAGAAAGATACCCAGACAGTTCCAATAGTATTAGGAGCAATGGGTCTTATAAAAAAGAATCTACAATTGTATTTAGATATGTTACCAATACATGTAATTCCATACAAATTGCAGAAGTTATTACTAGGCACATTGCGGGTGCTGCGAAGAGCACTTCTGGCTGACATCAAAGACTGAAACAATACTAATTTCATGAACTTTAATTGTACTTTGACTTAGAAATGAGGTCCATTCCCTTCATGGTATTAGAATCCCAAAAGATTTGGAGAAATTAAAAAAAGGAAACTTTGTAGTCACTGCCTTGCCCATGTGAATGGGAAGATTTTCATCTCTTTTCACACATATTATGGAAATTTCTTTGTCACTGAATAATTCTCTTACTGCTTGTTCTAACACAGGATCCATGTGATCAAGCTGTAACACAACATGGATGCTGAAAGCTGAGGCACATAATAAAGCACATAAACATTAATTGCCTTGGTTTTCCTTACAATATACTGCAACATTTTGTTAAATGTTAACTATCTTTTTGTTAGATTTACTTGAACAGGTAAATAGTGTCAGCATTCTTAGTCAAAACTTGGTGTCAAACATTATTTAAGAAAATAAGAATTTTGTGTTGACAGCAAGATGAATATTGCAGAAATTGTGGAAAAATTGTGGATGCAGTTTTCCAGTGATTTTGTTATCAGACCATCTAATACTGAAACTTCATGATTTTGTTTGTAGTCATGTCATCAGACCTGTCACTGAATATTCTGCACCTACAGGTCAAGAGAGGTACTAAGTTATCAACTAATCATCACTTGCTGATAGCCTGGGTCAGGTTGTTGAGGTGGCAGCTGAATAGACCTTGTAAATTCCAATATGCTTGGTAATGCCTAGTGAATGCTTCTGTGCAGAATACCTTCAACTTCCATCAGTGGAAGAACTTCTCCTGTATATCATGGAAGGAGGGACACATGAAATCTGAATAAGAAAACATGCAGGATGTTAATAGTTGAAGTGTTGGCAAGGGTCTGTAGCTGAAAGGTGGTCTGTGCTTGATTTGGCAGTAAACTTGAACCTCTTGGTAGACACAGAAGGTAAGGGAAATAATTAATCTGAAGAATGAGGCCTTCCACATAAAGCTAGATGAAGGAATATCTAATGTCTCAAGAGGACAGGAAATAGCAGCTGTAAATGTAACTGAAATCACAAGTGTGGAACATGCTTGGTAAAGCCTCAGAGAATGAATTTCTGATAGCCTGAAAGAGATGATTGACTCAAAAGGGTAAGCTGGAAAGTTGCTGAGGCTGTCCATAGTAAAGGTGAAGAAAAACATTTCTGAAGTGGGGACACTGCTGAAAGGTAAAATGAACAATCTGATGAAGTGAGGAACTTTGGAACTGGTTGGACCTGCTCTACTTTGAAGAGACAGTGTCAGAAATAAATGGACAGATCTGAATGATTTTTGTAGATGATGTCATTGTAATAAGAAAGCAACACCATTGTATTAAATATGTGAGAGCGTGTACCAGCTGGCCAGAAATGTTAATGCACCGGGCACTTTTATTTATTTATTTTTTTGAAAAAAATAAAGAGACTTTATTTAATTATTTCCAGTACAATAAAAAGATTTCAATAAATAATATCTATTAATCTTGACTGCATATAAAGTTCCTTTGTACTACAGCCAGCATAATTAAAAACTGATATCAACCCCACCAAAAAAATGCTATAAGGAAATCTGAAGCAGAACCAGTAATGCAAGAAATGTATTTAGTACTTCCAACCATAAATTTAAAAAAAAGCACATTCATTCAATGTTATAAGAGCTTCACCAGAATAAAAAAATGGTTTACTCATTCACATTTAAATAGCCATGACCATAACATCACAAGCCATTATGGTCATTAGCATTAACATCTCAAAAACATTCCCGGTCTTTCATCTCTCTTTTTTTTTTTGTTAAATTCAAGAAGAAAGAAAGCAAGTTAGGAGATTAAATAAATTTCAAAAAGACATTCCACATTTTTTATAATCTAAAAGACAAATGTCACACATACCTATGCTATAATAACAAACACGCTGACTACAGATAAATTAGATAGGGCAGAAAAATACATATATTTTAACTCTGTTTCCTTTAGTCTGAAATTAGCCTTGGCATCACATTTTGCAGAGATACTTGGGAGCAGTCATGGGAGTTTCCCAGAGGTGTTTTGTAGACCTGCATATGTTCCCTGTTGAAATGTCAGCATTCCAAAAGCTGAATGCCAGTACTTTGAAAAAACGAAAGACTGAAACTGCAGGAGAGGAGCAAATCTTGAACATCACTGTTCTCCTTAAAGCTTCTTTTTCACGAGGGCAACCTCTCCCAAACCCTTTAATTTATATACACTCAGTGCAAGGTCATCATACCTTGGTAAAAAAAGGAACAGTCTGGGAAATGGCCATCTCAAACTTAATATGTGTAAGGTCATTTTTTTCAGCCATTCAGTTTTCGTGTTTCAGGACTCGCTCTAGCAGGTCCTGAAATTTCAAATTGATTACATTTATAAGTCTGTATGATGGACTCTCTTGTGAGATGGGCTACAAAACTTCAGGGTCCAAGGGATATGACCGTATTCCATTTCTATCTTGTATTTAAGGATTAAGAGTTGCATATGCATTCTTGCCTTTAAGTATGATGCATTCAAGTATTGACTTTGTGGTGCAGAGGAATAAAGCCTTAACTGCGTCACGGATTATCCAGATTCAATTATCAGCACAGTTGCTGGATTTCAACCAAAGACTAATGGGATTAAGACGAGAGCATCAGCTTTTCCATCCTGGGGTGACGGATGGCAGCTTGATTTGCCACGTAGCATCTGGCATACAGAAAAGGCAAGATGTGTCCTGTAAGTGGTTATTAAGGACAGCAACATTTTCTCACCACATGGCATTTCCATCGTAAGCAGGAAGCATGCTTCTGTGTGGAGGAGTAAATGACACTAGGTTCAGTGCTGTGGGAGTTTTCCACTGCCAAGATGCCACTGAGGAGGGTTTTGCCTAATTGAAAATCCATTCTTTCTTCATTAGCAAGTCTTGTACATAACCACCCTCATGACTGCCTGATAACAGTCCCTCTGTTCCCACCAGGGAAGCAACAGGAGTTGGTGAGACTGCCCCCAGACCCAAGTGGAAAATATTAAGAACAAAATGGTTAATACATACTTATGGTGGGCATAGGATTCTACCAAGGGTGTGTTTGTCTGCTTTTATTCATGACCATTATGGACAGACTATCAAAACACAGTTAACATACAGAAATTATACAACTCAGGAACGTGACTGTTGTGTCTTTATTGTTTGGAGATGACGTCTTGATTCAAGTGACTATAAGTGTAATGAACAGGCTCATTACTGAGCATAAAGCTGCTGAGATGAAAATCAGGCCTTCCAAATAAGAGGTCATAGGTTTTTAACATTTAATCATTATTTCAGTAGCCTAAGCTATTTGGGTTACATCCCGCCATGGATATAACCAATTCGGCAGCTTTTCAAAGATTTAGGGCATCTTCCATGTGCTCTAATGGCCAGACTGGAACAGAGATCTAAATGAAAAACAGTTAGAACACCCAAAGCTTCTCAACTTTCTTGTCAACAAAGTGTGCTCCTTCTGCTAGCTTCATGGAACTGCCAGTCTACAAGCAATCATTCAAGGTTATGCAGATAAGTCACTTACTGGGACAAACCTTCCACTATTGCATTTTTCTGAGGAAAACTAACATTTTTTTCAGTGATATTGCATGGACTGTCATCAGTATTAAGGTATTTTTCTACAGTGAAAGCATGTGGAAACTTTTTGTGTAAAATCTGTTTTTGAACTTTCTATTGCATACTTTAAAAGAGGTTGTGTGTTAGGACAGGATTCTGTATTTTGAGGTACTGGCAATGTATTCTTTAACTTCAAAGCCACCCTTTTCACTGTCATTGTGTTACCAGATCTTTCAGACTCCATTACCAATTTTTGTGGCTTCCTTTGCATCTGGATCTATGGAATAGTTATCAGTCTCCTTGGTTCTTCCTCTTCCACAAGAATAAAAGAGTTGTCTGGGAGTCTTTGGATGTCAGGCTGGCTCTGGTTTTGCCTCAGTCACTGATGTGAGACTCTTCTGTGGCCAGATTTGGTTCATCGGACTGCTCATCATTTCCCCTGGTCACTTTAATATATCACATACTAAGGACCATTAAGGACCAGAGGATAGGCACTTTCAAAGTGGTTGTAGGGATGTCCTCTGTGGGTGATCTCAGGGAAGGGGTGTTTGAAAATCAAGCTAATAAACGAAGCCTGTGGTCTGAAGTGGTGTGTCTGCTATGGGTCATCTATTTTCTGAGTAGTTTCCCTAGAAAAGAAAAGAAAACAAACAAAAAAAAAACTTGACTTCTGTTTCTCTTTCAGCTGCCAGAGAGAATCTGTTGGGATTTGCTAGAGTATTAACTGTTGCTTTTACTTTATCTACTTCCTCTTTTGGAAGAAAAGAAAACAAGTTCCCCAACTTTGTGAGTCTGATGTTCAATCAGAAGAGCAGAGACTGGAGGGAAAATGTTGTGCTTCGGGATTTTCTTAACAACCCAGAGATTCTGATTCTGAGGAAAGGGTTGCTTCAAATTTCCTTGCATAAAACCATTCTTTTTCTAAACCATATTTAATACAAAATAGTTTTTCAGTGGGTTCATGATGAAATTCCTATGTCTCAGCAAATGTGTTATGACTTACAGTTAAACATTTCTTAATATGCAGCTGTTTCTCCTGTTACATCTAATTTAGAGAGTGTTTGCCTCACAGATTGTAGTTTACTTGATACTCAACCTCCTGCGCATAGGAAGTCGGATAGGTTGCAGTGTACCTCAAACCCATAAATATTTGTTGTCTAACACTAAGACCCTGCTGTAATTTTCCTATTCAAAACTGCTTCTGCTAGACAAATTGTTGATGCTAATAATAAAACATTTTACAAATTTTGGAGGAAAGTTTATTCTTCTACCACTTTAATATTCAGAATTGTAACTGCCAAGATCATGTTGAAGTTTTCACTATTGTCTTTTGAGAGTGTGAAAAAGTAAACTTTTAACCTTCCCAGTTCGGATGTGAAAACTTTTTGAATGCCTATTTCATAATTGCTTTAAAGGTTATTAAACATGCCTTGAAGAGTTCTTGTGATGCTGCTGATTTACTCTTCAAGGCTGCTGCTTCTGGATCAGTTATGAGAATATTTGCTTGGTTTTGTTTGCAAAATCTTTCTGTAAATGTTAAAATTGCATCTCTAAATTCTCTCTTAGACAAGGGGTTTTGTTTGGCCCTTCTGCAGCTGAGGTGCTTAAGAGATTTGACAAAAGGGGGAGGTTGATTTAAGGGGTATCCACATCTTCCAGTCTTCTCTTTTTTTATGGAAAATACAAAATGTTCCTTCTTTCTCAGATCCCTTTATGAGAAAACAATTCCAGCCACATGATACCAACAAATAAAATTAAAAAAAAAAACAAAAAAAAACAATGAAAATTAGGTGATGAGGCTGAATAAAAGAAAAAGACGGCCTCTCAAGATGAAGGACTGTACAAAATGTTAGGATGACAGTTTCCATCTTCAAGCTCCCCCTGCCACCCTCACAATCACTCCCTCTCCCTGAGTCTATATCTTTCTTAGTAGCACCACACTGTCTCAGAAAAATGGATTCTGAAAGTCATTCAAAAGGTGTATACTTGGCAATGGCAGTCCCTCCATCCCACCTTTTCAGAGGATTTCCCCATGTAGATTAAACCAGATAACTCTGTTTCCAGTTCATGCTATCTCAGGGATGGGAAAGGGTTTTATTCAAGGATTTTTTTCTTATGCCAAGCAAGAAGGGGCCTTGAGGCCAGTGCTAGACCTCTCTTTCTTTGTCTTTTTGTCAAGGTCCCAAAGTTCAAACTGATATCCCTCCAGACGCTGTTTCCTCTTGTCCATTTACCAGATTTTATATTAAAGCTGGACTTAAGATTTATTTATTGTTTATTTAATTTACATTTGTTTACTGGGAAAGTCCGACTGGGCATGGATCCCATTTTCAGTGGAGGTCCAGGGAGAAAAGATCCACAACGATTAGTACAGCAAATACAATACCCGTTAATAAAGCACAGTCCAGAGTCAAAAGTTAATAAAGTACAGTTTCAAGGCCAAGAAAGGAGCAAAAAGTAAATATAGTATAAGGATCACAGTGTGTTACAATAAACAATACTGTTGAAAGGATGTTTTGTTCAGTCATTTTGTTACATTCATCAGTGGCTAGTACAGTAAACACACATTGATTAAGAGTATAGAAAGCCATTGTTGCAAGCTTTTTTAGAAGGTTAAGGTATGACACGATCCAATTAAATGAAGCTATCCAGGCTCAGAGCAATTAAATAACCAAGAACTATGTAAATGGGACTGGACAAGTTTTTTGAAATTATTTTTGTTTTCAGTGGAGGGATGGTATTCCATTCTTTTGCAACAGAAATAGAAAACAAGGAGTCCCCAGAGCTATTGATGCTTTTATCTATGTCAACCAGTACATTATTGGTGGATCTTAATAGGCATTTGTTAGAGTAGATATTAAGCAGACCTTGAAGAGCAGGAACTCTATCGGGATAATATAGAATTTGGTGGGCTACTGTAAGTTGTTTATCTGTGAGCAGGTTTGGTAACTGAAGCCAGGATAGTTGCTTGATTGCTATGCAGTGATGTGTCCTGAAGGGTGAGTTAGTAGCAAACCTAGCTATTTTATTGTAGCAGGTGTTTAGTTTGTTAAAATCTGCTTTGTTTAGGTTGATGAGTATGGGGGGGGGGGGCATAGAGGAGTGTGAATAGTAGGTGAGTTCTAAAAGATGCCTATTATCTCATTCCCATTGGCAAATATTTCAGACATTTCTTAATTTTTTTTTATCTGACTTACATTATCAGTTCTCTGTCTTACCCTTTGGGCTATCGACTGTTCCAAGTTTATCTACAAAGTGTCTGGCACCATTAATTCCTTTTTGCATACTTCAAGGCATTCATATTTTTCCATATTTGGATAATTGTCTTACATTCACAGACTTTTTTTTCCATTTGTCAAGAGTCCTTAGCCAGTCTGTGTTTTCAAGTGAACTTACTCAAATCATCTCTCATCCCTTCTCAGAGAATAGCTTTTTTTAGGAAGCTTGTTATATTCTGCCCTGGGAAGAGCTTTCCTTCCTCCCCAAAAGAGTTGAGATGTTCTAGTGTTTCTTCCTGACTTTTTTTTCAATCAAAACCAAGTGTCTTCCAGAGAAATTCTCAGGCTTCTGTGGTGCATGACTTCTATGATTGTTATGATTCTCTTTGCCAGTTTCACTGATGATGTAATTACCCAGGTGATGGACTTCTCAAAAGATACTATAAAGCACGACTTGGTATTGAGTTTTAAGCCATGGCTTTGGTACCAAGTGTCTGTCTGTGTTAGACTTTCCTGAAGGGCGTTTGTATCTTTGTGGCATTCAATGATTGCTCCCATTTTGGAATCATCTTTGCACTTGGTCAGTCAGAGGCCTTTAACATTGGCTTTGACCTCTGAGATGTTTATGCCAAAGAGAAGCACAGCACAGAGTCTTGAGGAACTCCACTGGTGACTGCGCTCTTTATAGCGGTGGCCTCTCCAACTCTAACTTCTTGGGTGTGTGTTATAAAGGGGTTTATGCCTAGTACTGTAAGTCTGTTTACAATGTCCAAGTGTTGTATTATATCAAATGCTTTAGACAGATCTAGGTAGGCAGCATGCACAGCTTTCCCCTCATCCATTGGCTTAATGGCCTTTTCAATTAAATCCACAAGGTTCAGTAAGCATGAGCTTCCTTGAACAACGCCAAACTGAAATGGATCCAGTTCATGGAGACCTCCTATGCTCTTGTTGATAATTTCCATGATAATTCTTTCCATGGCAATGCAAATAGGGTCAATATTATGTTATCGAATACTCATGTATTCGAAAACGTAATAGTCGACCTGGAAATGTCAAAAATGTCAAACGTCGAACATTTCAATGGAGATCTCAGTACAGTGTGAAAATGGAAGTTTTCCATTGTCTGCACTGTATGGCGATCTTGGAGTTGGTATATTTAAGTAGCAGGGGTGTGGGGGCACAGGGGGGCTTGCCTCCCTGCTTACAGCATTTAAATGGTTTGCTTGGGTGGGTTTTTGTATTTTTTGTAGTTCGATGTTTGACGGTTTTGACATTTAGGGGTCGACTATTATGTTTTCGAATACATGAGTATTCGATAATGTAATATAGACCCTGCAAATAAAACTAGTCAGAATAATGGGTTTGCAATTTCCAGGATCTGTTGAAGGTTTTCTCTTATGAAGAATGATGACCATCATTGTCCTCCATTCTCATGGCACAAAACCTGCTTTAAGACTACAGTTAAACAGCAACTGCAGGAGTCCTGATTAGTTGTATTTTTGTCTGTTCAGGAGGCATCTTGGGTTGTTATTGGGGCCACTGTTCCGGGTTTTAGCAAGCACAGCCAGTACATGCTCCCTAGTTATAGGTGGAGGGGTTATGTTTGAAGGTATTTCTCAGGAGATGGTTGAATGTAAGATGGGGTAAACTGGGAACTGAACTGGTCCACTAACAGGTTCACTATGTCACCAGGTTGGTGAATGTGACACTGTTAAGCATATGGCTGTGTGCTACCCTTGAGGTTTCTGACATATCTAAATAAGGCTTTATGGCTATCTTTCCTGGGAGGCTACTTTAACCTCAAAGCTGATTCTGTTTGACCTAATTAGCCATCTAAGTTGCCTATTTCATTTGATGAGAGAGGTTTTATCTCTATGGGAATTACCTTTTCTGATTTGTACCATATTTTTTTTCCTTTTGTTGTGTATCCTGCTTAATTTGGTATGCCATGAGGGCAGTTTGTTTCTCGGGCTAGTTCTTTTTTTTTCTGGTAGGTACAGCAGGTTTTATGCAACCATTGATATGGCTGAAGAGAGTTTCTGTGAGGAATTTAGTATGGGCTGCTTTGTTCTTGGGGTTTGGAGGGGCATTACATTTTGACAAACCATCACTTAATAAAAGGTAGTCTACTTTGAAATAGTTCCTGACTGTTCCTGGGGTTACAGAGTTCATTTTGATTTTTAAAGATACATGTTTATGGTCAGACCTTACCAGGGAATATGAGATATTAGTGGGGGTGGGGGGCACATAATTCTCCCATACTTATGAGGACAAGGTCCAATATGTTGGAACCGCTAGTGGGCATATTTATTATTTGGTTGAGGGTGTTTGTATTTATGAAGTCTAGGAATTAATGTTTCCATACATTTGAGACCATATAGGATTCTCAGTCTAGAGAAAGATAACTAAAGTATTTTCTGAGTAGGGTATTAAGTTGGATGCTAACTGTCTATAATAGGTCTAAGTATGCATTGTAGGCTTCATGAGCTATGGAATGTGACCTATAGCTGGCTAGGCTATCATACAGGATTTTGTCTGTGGTGATCTGCATGTGGAGGAAGTATAATACTTATCCTTTTTGACCAGCCTACAGGTTTGCTTGATACTGATGTATATCAAGGCACTTCAACCTCTAACCCATGTCTGTACAGCTACTGGTCTAAAAGTGTGGGAGGCAATGAAACCTTGCACTGCTGGTGTACATTCTGTCACTATAAACCATGTCTCCATAACTGCGCAGATGTCTATATTCCTGAGTGTGAGGAAAACTTGGAGGGAGTGTAGTTTTTTCTTTAGGTTCTTGGCATTAAGCAGTAACACTTTGAGGTTCAGTTGAGCTGATTTTGCTATGATGTAGCCTAAAAAAAGGCACTGTGGGGGTGGTTAAAGTTTTAGGCAGTATTCAAAAGTCTAGAGGGGACAGGTGCAGACCATTCTTGTCAAACCAAAGTGGCCTACTAACAAATACTGGATCCCCTTAGAATGATATAAGAAAGACAGCTAATTGTTAAAATCAATCATCATTTGCCCATAATGTGGCATTATCCTCGGTGAAGGTAATAAACTCAATGCTAAGGTCATACCAGCCTGAGATACATAGTCTGAGAGCTCCATAATGTCTATAACTTCATATAATCCAAGGAGGTACGTCTCAGGCCTTTTACCCCTACATGGACTATGATGGAATTATGGTGTCTGTGGTGTAATGACTTAAGTGTGTGCATGATTTGGCAGATCCTGACTCCTGATATGTAACTAGCCATTATCTTCTCCTTGTTCAGGCTGGTTAGAGGGGCATCAGTAAGTCTTACAATGGAGTCCCCTATGATGAGAGTCCTAGGAAAAGTTTTGCTTACCTTAAGGGCTTAGGGTTTAAGGCTCCATTGAGAGTGACTGAATGTGTGGCATTAGGTGTTGTTGTTTCTTTTTGCCTTTGGTCTTAATGAGGAATAACTTTTCCAACAGGTGGTCTAGGCCACTGTTCTTGTTTAGGAAGATTGCTTTTAAGTGCCTCAGTGTACGTTAGACTCTGTGTGCTGTGTGCTATGTAAGGTGGGTGCTGTGTGCACAGTTTCAGTAGCCTGATCTGTGCTTGTATGTGAGAGTTTATCTCCACTGCCTTTGTGTAAGTACACCTCTCACTTACAGTGGTGTTAATAAACATGAGACAACTGCTACATTGTCTCAAGATACCCATAGCCACCAAGCTAGCTACAGAGAAGTTAGAAAATTGCACATCCATGCTCTCCAGTCCTTTGATTGATGAGCTACAAGGAGGGGGTGGTGTATTGGGATTAGAAGGCTATTAAGGGTGGTTTGTTGGTGAAGACTAATATGGGTGCTTTATTGGGACAGATTATGCTAAACAGTATGAAATTCTACTAATTTTCATGTTTGGACAATACTGACTTATACTAAATCTATAGGTATTGCTACTCGACGCCCAGCTATCTATTCTAAGCTTGTTGCACAAGGAATATGCTTTATATTTACTGCTTTACAGGGTACACTTTTATTGGACTGTTCTATAGAGAACATTTGTTTTCTAGGTGTCTGCTACCATACAAGGCACTGGTGACTGCTGCTGTGTGATGAACACCTCCGGGAAAGCATTCCAATTTACAGAAGCACAGAAAAAAAAATGAGAAAACTATTTAATGAGCCATCTGGACAATAAATGACCACACTATGTGCCCTTCCGTGTGCTTCCCAACTCAAATAGACAGGCACACATCTCCTGCCACAAGATGAATAAACCCAGTCCTCTTAATGTAAAAACACAGTAGCAAAGACCCACAATTGCAATGCTACCAAACCAGTGAAACAACCAGCTTGAAGTCTTTTGCTGATTGTGATTTCATGACAGACTTGCAGCATTAACAGTGAAATAAAAAGGCATTTTTTAACAAAAATAAAGTAAATTCATAAATAAAAATGGGAAACAGTAGTGATCACTCAAAGTAACTTAAGTAAGTGGGATTTAGCAATGAAAAGTACTTAGCTTTGCCTGAATGGTACTGTATACAAGTAAAACACTTCTAGAACACAGGTTAGGATGCCATGCTTTATTGTACTCTGTGAGAATGAGTAGGAGTCAATATATAATAAAGGAAGTTTTCTCAAGAGTAATACTAGTTTGCTCAAACTACTAAATTTCTACTTCAGTTTAAACCACCAAATTATGCAGAAATTTACCAGAAACACTATTATAGAAAGCATGGAGAAATAAAGAATTAAATAAGGCTCAACTCTGGCAGTAGTACACAGTTCTACTACAACTGTGAATGAAAATGTGAGGCTAAGGCCCAGCAGGATCTAAAAATGCAACTAGTTTTTACAATTAATTCTTCTTGTGAAGACAGAAGTGTAGTAAAATGTAGAAGCACGATCTTCCCACAGCTGCAAATTCAGCTACAAGACTACAGTCTCAGAACAAACTAAAAAATGCAATCAGATAATGTTTTGGGTTAAAACATGTAAAAATAGAGAACAGTCTAAAGAGGTGTCACCACATGGGTCACTATAAGTGCAACTTCAATAAAAGCATTTTTCTCTTTCCTTTTTTGTTACCCACAGTGTAGGACTTTTCACACCTCTCCAAGTCTTGCATAAAGTCAGAGAGATTGATTGCAGTAATAAATACTTTGAAAGCCCTAAATCATCTTTGGTCTCCATGAACTCTGCAAGTTTTCACAGACAACACCACAGTGAAGTTGTACATAAACCAACAGGGGGTACTAGATCTTACCCCCCTTTGCAGATTTACTATGATAGCTTGGAAGGTAACAATGTAGATCAGTTTGAAACTTCAGGCCTCATACATTCCATCAGAGAAAAACATTGTTGCAGATAAGCTAAGTAGGTCTAGGGCTGACCATCATGAAGGGAAACTCCATTGGGTTGGGGATGGGGGTCCAGGAATTGAAACAACTGTGGGGAATACTTGAAATAGATATGTTTGTCTCCTCTCAAGACAAGCAGTTAAAGAAATTTGACCCCAGAATTCCTTACAAACAGGCCTGTGGAAAGATGCTTTTTCATTCCCATGGATAAGAATGTTACTGTATGCCATTCCACCTGTTCCTCTGATTTCCAGGGTAATCCTTAAGATCCACAGGGTCTGCCAAAGATAATAGTAGTAGCAGCCCCTTTTTGTTCCAGGCAATATTAGCTCTCCCTTCTTCTGAAACTGATCAAGGCAATTATCACAAACTTCCCCACAAACTGGATTTATTCACACAAGACAGCGATTATTTGATACTCCCCATCCTGAAAGCACTTCAGTTGACTGCCTGGGTGATAACATTTTGATACCTTTTAGGCACATTTTTGGAGGATTTGCAGCAGGTACTGAAGGAGGCTAACCAACCTGCTACTAGAAATTATACAATTATAAGTGGAAAATACCTTCTAGTTGATGCCAATCCAGCAGGACTCTTTTAAGGCTCAGCTGCCTCTGGTTCTTGATTTGTGTAAGTTTTTGTCCTCTAGCCTTTCTTACTGTTCTATCAAGAGTCAACTGTTTTTGCTTGTCTGCTCTTGGAGTCCCCTTTGTTCTTGTTCCCAAGTTAAACAGTTTTTGAAAGGGGTTTCAAATAGCTGTCCATCAAAAAGACAAGTGACTCCTCCTTGGTAACTGAAGTTTGTGCTTGATCAGCTTACTATTTTTCCACTTCAGTCAGCTCATCAGGCTAATTTAAAGTTGTTAACATGAGGGCTGCTTTACTCACTGCTCTAACTTCTGCTAGAAGAGTATCTGAGTTACAATTTCTTAAGGTGTTGAGCCAATCTTATCTTATTTTAAACAAGGACAGGGCTTTGTTGATAAATCCTACTTTTATGCCTAAAGTGGTCTCAAACTTTACTTTGAGTCAGTTTATTAATCTCGCTGTATTTTTTTTCCAGAACCTGAAAACATAGGGGGAAGAATTCTAAATACTCTGGATGTCCACAGGCAACTCAGATATTACCTCAACAGATCTCAGTCCTTCAGGAAAGCTGATTAGCTGTTTGTCATTTATGAGGGTAGGAGAAATGGATCACCAGTGTCAAAGCATACAGTTTATAGAGGGTTGACTTATGCTATAACTTTTTGTTATTCCCACCATGACAAGCCACTTTCAAGCAGGGTTAGGCCCCATTTCAGCAAGGCTTTGGCTTTTTCTGTCACTTTCCTGAGATGGGTGGGACTCTAGAAGTATGGTAGTGGCAGCAGCTTGGTTCTCTACACATCCTTTTACAGAAGTAACACAAGCTTTGCTAGGAATATTATTCAGGGTTTCCTGGTTTCTTCATGTACTTCCTCTTCCTCCCAACAGGTTTCTAAGCCATGACAATCTACCAAAATGATTAGGCTACAGCAACTGTGAACTAATGCTGATCATACTACAGTTGTGCAGGTAGGCTTAGCAGGAAACTTACAATAACAGGAGATGGTCTAATAGATCACTGTTGGACTAGCCACCATCTCCCTCCATCCCCTTTCCTTGGTTGTTTTTTTTTTCATTATTAGGGCCTTTGTGTAGATAGTTACTCTTGTTTTATTTTTCCTAGCCTTTTGCATTTTTCCTTTCAGGGCTATTGCCTCCTTTCTTGGGGCAAGAGAGCTCTGAGGCTTTTGGCACTCTGACCGCTTTGTTATATGGAACACTGTTCATGCTTCTAGCAGGCAGAGAGTGTAGAAGACACCTCAGTGCTTTGAAAAGCTGGGCAGTTGGTCACATCCTTTGCAGAATATAACCCAAACAGTTTAGGCTACTGTTATGGTAAATTAACTTACACAACTGTACATTCTGTCCTGCAAAATAGTGGACTGATCTCTGTAGACGAGATGACAGCAACTACCCAAATGAAGGCTTTTGATTATCTTGGGGTTTTGTTCATAAGTGAAGGTAAAGGAGTTTGTGAAGTTGACCAGTAGACTGGTGCCATGGCAACAGCATGGAATAGTTGACGTACTAGTTAACTCTGGCAATGTACTAGCCAGTCTATGTCACTACCTTCACATATGGACATAAGCTTTAGGTACTACCCAAACTGTAGCATCGCTTGCATAAGTAGAAGGAATGTGGTGCCTTCACAGGATAGCTAGGCACAGTCTCCATCATACTCTGGAGCTTAGAAATCTGGGATGAAATTAAAGAGAAGATACTGCTCTTTCTGGTTGAGATGAGTTAGTTGAGTTGGCTTGGGCACATAGCAAGGACATCCCTCATTGTTTCCTATAGTAGGTATACCAAGCACAGCTCAATAGAAAGAGGTTGCACGTCAGACCCTTGGATGCATTTGAGAAATTATCTAACTCTTTTTGCATATGACTGCATCTATATACAACTTGATGATCTGAAAATTTTTACTTAGGTATCCTGCTCAGATTGCCACCCCTTTGTTCCTTACAAGTGGACTAGAATGTGGATGGATATGCATTATTTATAAAAAGGAATGGAAGACTACAGAACAATGAGTTCATGCTGACCATCAGTTGATAAATACATCTCCATTATTATATAAATATTCACTTTCACATTTATGATTTAGAAACTGTTCATTATCTTTGCTAACATCTTCCTCTACCATATGATAAAAGAAATCCTTCTTCAATTAAAATTCTGTGTATAAAAATTGAGAGCTATATGTATAGATAAATTATAAAGGAACAATTTATGAAAGATTAATCTACAAAGAGTCCTGGGAATTCTTTGCTTTTCTAGTTTTGAAATCCACCATCACTAATTTTGCTTCATTCGGTTTGCTGTTTCCTGGATGGGCTTCCTGAATCCAACTTTTTTCAAGCATGGTATATTCATTTCTATGTCATGTTAGAGCAGTCATTTTATTGAAAAATTAAAAAAAAAATATACCTACCAAGTTGATCTGCTAGTTGTCTACCCCTTTCAGTGGAGATAACCCTTTCATCTTCCATATCACATTTGTTACCAACTAATATCACCTGGGCATTGTCCCATGAGTATGTTTTTATCTGAGTTGACCTAGAAAGAGAAATTATATTTTGTAACTCAAGCATACCTAGAAAAACATAAACATCACAATTATTTTATCATACCATAAGGCCAAAGGAATAAACTATGAGCAGCTACTATTTAGCCTATCAGGATCTTCCCCATAACAGTAAAAGCAGTAATTGTGACTTCTCTGCCATAATCTATTTGCTTCTGCAGCTTTTCAAATTCTTTTTTTAAGAAATTTTTGATTAATTAAACTTATTTATTGTATATACAAAGAAAGGAAGACATTCAACTTCACATATATTTTTAACAAGAAACATCTTTATTGAATTATCACATATGGCATAGGCAATAATCACACATTTATATAAATGAAAACAAACCATATTGACATAATCTTAGTTGCAAGCATTATACATCACTTGTAATCTACCCAATAACTGTCAGTCAAACATTGCATAGATCATTTATATCATGCCTTCTTTTAAACCTCATCCCTCCTTTGTATGTATTGTTCCCACAATTTCCATTTTTTTCTGTGTAATTTGCTCCTACCCTTTTATAAAGATCCAAAGTCCAATTGTTTTATCTCTGTTACTATATTCACTACTTCTACTACAATTGGTTTAGCCTGTGATATCCATTTTCTAGTAATTGCTTTTTTGGCAGCCACCATAATTAGACTCGGAAAGGGATTACTATGTCTATACAATTTTGATTCTGTATCATAGCTCAGAAAAATCATTTCTCTAGATTTTCTCACCCAGTATATCTGATAGAGTAGCCTGCAGTGAATCTTTAAAATCTGCCAATGCATTACACTCCCAGAAAATATGTTCCCAATTATCTCTTTCTTCCCCATCATACCTCCAACATTTGCTGTCTATCTGAGGAGAATTTCTCTGGAGTCTACTTAGGGTATAATATACCTATGTAAACATTTCCAAGCAAAAAGCCTAAATCTTCTAGATTTTGTTGCATATTTGGGAGAAATACATTTATCCCACCACTGTTTCTTTGTGAATTACTTATCCAATCTCTCTTCACAATCCGTTCTAACCTCCTCTGATTGTTTCTTATAATTATCATGGAATGTTTTATATGCTCTACTAATTATTCTTTTTTTAACAGCAGCTTTTGTTCTAGATTCTACTAAAAACTCTACCAGTGCTGGTCTTTCTCTTAGGACCCTCCCCCCTATTTCTTTCTCTTTGCCTATACTCTAATATCAATCCTTTATAGGGAAGGCAATCTCTAACCTGCAGTCCAAATAAATTCTTGGCATCTTCCCATTCTATTACCTTTCCCTCTCTTGTTACTTGTTTCTGATATCTTGGTACTTTTGCTAGTTTTCTCCAATAAACTCCAGCCCCCCCTTGCCTATAGTCTGTATCCCTAATTGCAATCATCCATATTGGCAGAATCTCCTTTTTCCATTCCCGTGTTGGCTTAGTTCTTAGAATACTTTCTGCTACTTTAGGAATATAATATTCTGTATGATTATTGTTAGTCTGCTTAAAGATATGCATCCAAAATCTCAGTCTCTCCTTGTTTCTTGAGCTGCCCCTGTTTCAGCATTATCCCTTTCCTCTTTGAATTATAGGTTTCTGCTTGCACTTTCTATTGGAGCCTTAACCATGTAGCTCTGAAAGGGAATACACTGATACATCAAGATAAATATATGCAATTAACACATTAAGAATTTTGGTATTTCAATAATAGCATTTTAAGGTTATTCAAACAACTAAAGGTCTTACTATGATTTATAGATCTTAGTCTGTTGACTTCTTTTTTCAGTTTTACATAGTAGTTTTGTTAAATTTAAAAATTCTTTGAACGTAGGAACTAAGTTCAATTTCTAGTATTTTCTAATAACTTTTCTGGCAACTGCCAAGAGAGTCCAAAAGAGTCTTTGCTCTTCGGGATTTCAAGATACAGGAAGTGGAATATTCAATAGTATTACTGATCTAGTTAACGAACAATTATCAGACCATAACTCCTTAAAATGTACTTATCTCTTCCCAATACAGATTTAATTTTTCATAATCTATAAACATGAGTGTCCAATCAGATTTTACATCTTTACTATATCTCCAACAAACTGAAGAAGTCATTTTACTAAACTTAGAGATTTTATATGGAGCAACAGACATTCTTTCTATATATTCTCAAATAAAAACTTTCCAGTATAAACTGGTAGAAGTTTGATTAACTGATTTAAGTATCACTGCTTTATTCTTACCATCTATTGAGTCACTCAATCCACCAATATCTAAAAAGTTCCAGAATTTTTTAATATTCCAATAAAATGTTCTGGAAATGCAAACACTTCTAAAATTTTAAACAAGTAGTTTCAATCTACAGAATCAAAAGGTCTCTTGACATCTAAGCTAATTAGGGCCAATTTCTTGTTCATTCCATTTTCTAAATCTAAGATTGTTACTACCCTTTTTATATCATCATACATTAACCTATTCACTTTAAATCCTATTTGAGATTTACTAGTTAATTTATCTACTATATCTCTTAATCTTGTGGAGAAAATGGCAGTAAATATTTTATAGGTCTATATGTGGAGACTTACTTATTATCCTTTCTTTGCTTAAGTGTAGGTGAGATTACAGAAAAATTCCATGAAGGTGGAATTATTTTAGCACCCTGAATTATACAAAAATGTGACTCAGCAATTCTAAAATATTTAATGGAAACAGACTATATAATTCCATACTTAAACCATCTAACCCTGGAGCTTTACCATTTTTTTTTACCTTTTTAAAGCTTCTTTAGCTTCTGCCAGGGTAATAGGTTTATTCAACTCAGATATTTGCTGGTTATTTAGTTTACAAGTGACATTTTTCTTTAAATAATTTTAAATTTTGTAATCATCTTTATTAACATCCTCATGGATTTTATAAATATTAAACATTTCCTCAATATATGAAGTAAGCTTATTAGTGTGGGGATTTCAGCTATTATTTTCTGTTTTTTGTTTAACATCTTACTTCTATTGGTTAATCTATGTAGATTTTTTGAAGTCATCAGATAACTATTAAATTTTCTGTTTTCTAAAGCTATCTCCACTTTATGCTTTGAAAGGTGTTTGACATTTTCCTATTATTTTTTCAATGATTTCAATATTATCTAATTTCTTTGTTGTTCAAACCTCACTTTGTGTATTTCATCTTGTATTTCTAACAACTATATATCCCATTCTTGCATTTAATTTATTTATTTATTTCCAGTTTGATTACTGTGGAGGTCCACTGGACCCAGAGGACCCGTTTTCAGTGGAGGCACAGGAAGAAAAGGTCCAAAAATACAAATTAAAGAAATATCAAAAGTATAAAAGATACCTTGAAGAGAAACAGTTTAGACAATAAGAACATTTATTATTACAAATAGTCAAAACAAAATTCATTAAGGTTTTTCTTAACGGTTAAACAATTTTAAAGCTATTCTTATAGAATAATTGGGGAAAATGCATTATATGTGTGCATAGAGAAGAGAGTAGGAAGACACTTTGCATGTACTCGTTTTAAACTATGAATCTATTTACAATATTTACACAAAGGAGTTATGGGATAAATAGCTCTAGGACTTTTTGAGAGCTAGGATACACTCTTAGTAGAATAGCAGTGGAATTTTTTTTTTTTTTTAGCGAGAATAAGACCTTAGGAGTAGTGAAGAAGCACCTAGGGGCATGTTCTTGGATAATTATTAGGTGGTGTGAAGGCAGGTGCATTTCCATTTAGTGGACAGATGTTTGAAAAGCTGAGTTTTGAAATTTTCAGAGTTTGCTATTGTTCTTAGAGAGGAAGAGAGAGTTCCAAGCCTTGCCAATAGTGAAAGAGAGGAGAAGTTGACTAGCAGGACTTTTAGGCTTGTTGATAGCAATAAGGTTTTGATGTTCAGATCTGAGAGTTCTGCTGGGGATGTAGGGAGGAAGGATGTTAGCTAGAGCAGGACAGTTAGTAGGATGAAATATAAGTCTGTGTGCAGTGGTAAACTGCATGTAGTTTAGGCAGTTTGGAAGTTCTAGACAATTTAGAGATTGTAGGGTATGGCAATGAATGGTGGAATTTTTGCTGTTGGAGGCAAATTTAGAGATTTTGTTGTAGCAGTTTTCTAGTTTGGACCTGATAGAGCAGGACAAGTTGGTTAGGAGAGGGGTTCCATATAATAATGAGGGCAGAAGGTAAGTAGTGGCCAGAGTGTGCCTGGTGGAGTGAGAGAGAGAAAGTGATTATTCCTATATGGCATACCTAATATTTGGTGGGTTTTCTTAATATTTTGTCGAATATGTATGTCAAACCTGAGGAATACGTTGATTGTAATACCGAGAAGTATGGCAGAGGGAACCACTTCTATAGGGTAGTTAGTATGACTAAGGACTTTGAAAGTATCTTTATCATAGGAGTAGGACTTTCTGGGGGGAAGAGGAGAATTTTGGATTTGTTAGCATTAAGGGAGAGGTGGTTTTGGCATATCCAGTTTTCGGTGGTTGAGAAAGCAGTATGAGTTTTGAGGACCAATTCAGAGATGTTTGAGGCAGAGCAGACTAAGGTTGAATCATCTGTGTATTGAATAATTTTGGCATGGGGATAGCAGTGTGAAAGTTATTAATGAAAATATTAAATAGCATGGGTCCAAGGCTAGATCCCTGTGGTACACCAGTTGGGGTAGGTAGAAAGGAGGAGATGGAGTTTTTCAATTTGACTGCCTGAGACCTGTCTGATAAGTAGCTATAGAACCAGGATAGTGAGTTAGGTGAAAGATGCAGGTTTGAGAGGTGAAGGAGAAGGTGTTTATGGGAAACAGTATCAAAAGCTTTAGAGAGATCAAGCAAAACAATAGAGACCAGGTGTCCTGAATCTCGGGCTTGATTGACAGTTTCTAAGAAGGAAAGTAGAGCAGTAATAGTACTATGGCCAGGGCAGAAACCATGCTGAGTTGGTGTAAGAAGATGGTTTTGGGTTAGAAAAGGCATAAGTTGGTGATGGATGCACTTTTCTAAGATTTTAGAGACTGGTGAGAGTAGAGTGATAGTGCAAAAAATTTAGATGCTGGTGTTCTTGCCTCCTTTGTGAAGAGGAAGAATGTATGCTGAGCACCAGAGTTTGGGGATGTAAGATTCCTTTATAGATCTGTTAATAATGATGCTGACTGGGAGTGCAATCCCATCTGTAGCACATTTTAGGAAAGTAGAGGGAATATTGTCAGGAGCATTAGAGCAGGGTTTAAGTTTAGACAGAAGTCTTTTTATAAAGTTAGTTGAGACAGGTTTGAGCTCGAACATGAGGGGAGGGTTATTAGGGGAATTGGAGGGAGAAGATGGGGGGACAGATGGGTTATTGCTGGGGAAGGTCTTGGTTAGGTCAGATATTGTTTGTATGAAGAAAGAGTTAAATTCTAAGCTTAGTTCTAGGTCAGATTTAATAGGATCAGGACAGGGATTATTCTTGGAGCCGAGATTAAGGACAGAGTTTATTGAATTCCAGAATTGCTTGGGGTTTTTGTTATTATTTGACTGGAGCTTCATCTAATAGGATTTTTTTGTCTTTAGTGATTCGTTGTTTTGCTTGGTTACATAGTTGTTTGTATTGGAGCAAGGTATTTGGCAGTTTATTGTTTTGGAAAAGCTTCCATAGTTTGTCCCTTTGATGCATAATCTGTCTAGTAAGTTTAGATAACTAAGGCGCAGTATTTGTTTTTACCCTTTTTTTATGATAGGGGTGAGAGAGTTTAGCATATCTAAGAAGATAGAGTTGAAGCAGTCAATAGCAGTGTCAAGAGGGAGAGTATTTAGGTTTTGCCAGTCCATTTGTTTGAATAAGTTTGAGAAGGTTATGGGGTTAAAGTTACTAAGGTTACAAGTAAGAATGTATTGGTGTTGGTGAGGTGAAGAGTTGGTAGCGCGATGAATGAAGGCTGGGAGGTAGTCACTAATAGTATCAGGAATTGTGCCAGAATTAGTAATTTTATTTGGATCGGAGACTAGGATCCAGTCAATAGAGGATCCTGGGGGGTTAGTTTTGTTAGGTCAGGTTATATGGTGAATTGTTTGAGTGAAGTTGTAAAGATTAATGGCTTGGCAGGGAGAGAGACAGTTGATTTTGTTCCAGTTGATATTTACGTCACCTAAGATGTATGTTTCGTAGTTAACTTTAGTAGATGCCCTTTGGAGAATATCTTCGAGGATAGAGATATTGTTCCCGGGAGAGATAAATAGGGCAATAATACAGATATTTTTGTGTGTATTTAGTTTCAGTAGTCCGGCTGTAAGTTCAGTATTTTCAAATTGAGGAATTGGAGTTTGGAGGGGAATTAAAGTAAATGATTTGGAGAAGGCTATGGCAGAGCCACCACCCTTTTTTATTTAGTCAGTCATTTCTGAGAATGTGGTATCGTAGTGGAAGGATCTCTGAATCAGAGATATTGGGTTTGAGCCAGGTTTCTGAAATGGCTAAGATGTCTGGTTGGTTATGAGTTAGCCAAGCTTGAAAGAGGTGGACTTTGTTGTTGAGACTCTGAGAGTTCATGGTGAAGATTTTCAGGGTGTTTGGGTGGGGGAAGATGGAGATGGGCAATTATTGTTAGCAGAGAGAGTGGGACCAGGGTTGGGGTGGATATCTCCAGCTAAGAATATGTTTTTGAAGGGAACAGACTTAAGGATTTTAGGTTTACAGATCGAGAGTTTTGTTAGATGTAAGGTTATTTTATGTGTGAATGTACTAGCAATAGTGGAGAAGATTTTATAGTGGAACAGGTAAAGCTGATTGGGCAGAATGAGATAAGAGGAGATAAAATGGAAGTGAGAGTAAGAGGTAGGGTGAAGGAAGTTTTCAGTGGATGTTATTTTTGTTGGTGGGATTGGACAAGCAAAGGAAGAGTATGAGCTGATGTAGTATGAAGGAATCAGGAAGAGAAGGAGGAAGCAAGAGGCTTTGAGTTGTTGCAGGATTGAGGAAAGCATGATTATGCAAAGAGAGAAGGATAGGAATTTCAGTTGAGGGGGAGAGTATGTTTGAGCTGAAGACAGAATTTGGTAAAAGTAGCAGTTTATCTTAAGTTATATGAAGGAGGAGGGAATATAATAGTGAGGGATATATTGAATGAAGTAGTGAGGGAGATGTGATAGATGAAATGTATGAGAGGGGGTGTAGAAAGTGGGTAGGTGGAGTGAAGAGGGAAAGGCTTATGTTGGGTAATTAGACTGGCTGGGTGGGGAACAGTTGTAAGGCGGAAAGAAGAGCTATTGGGTAACTGGGCTAGGTGGTGGAGAGATGGAGGAATAAAAGTAGAAGTACTGGGGACAGGTGGGAATTGGGGGCAGGGTAGGGGAGCGGAGTGAGCCCACAGGGTGAACGGAGCAGGTTCAGACAGGTAAGGAGGAGAGAGTCTGAGAGAACAATCAGTGAGCAGCTGGCTACTGCAATTCACCTTACTGGTAGGTAAGGGTAAGTGTAGGTCAAGATAGCCTGAGGTGGTGATAGAAGGAGGAGGATGCCGAGAAGTACAGCAGGTAGACAGTGAAGTATATGGGCAGTCTAGTGCAGCAGAGCTGTACCTGGGAATGATACAAGGAGACAAAGAAGGATAAAAGTGTGAAACAAGACTAGTAGAGGTTGCAGCCTAGTGGGGAAAAATGTGTAGGAGCTATGCTGGAGGTGGGTAAGAGATGGAGATCAGAGATAGCTATTATGGAGAGTGAGGAAGAGGCAACTAACGGTTACAGGTGGCTATGCAAGGCCAAGAGAACTTATTTATGCAGGGCTAGAAAGGGGCATGACTGCTGGGTAACCTGGCTAGGTAGCAGGCTTTTAATACATATAGGAACTAAGTGTGACAAAATATCAGCTTTACTGCTTCGTGGGAGAAACACATACTTTATTGCTTCCCTAGGTAACAAGGTTCTGATGTAGGACAGCAAGTGTCAGGAGTTTAATGTTGAAGAGGCTGGAATTGTTTGCCAGGGGTCTTTATTCACCACTCAGGAAGAGTCTTTTAGTCTTAGAGCAGGGTAGGATGTTAAGAAAGCTGGGAGGGTTGAAGAGAACAGAAAAAAAAATAAAGTAGAGAGAAATCTGGTTAATTTAGGTACAAAATATAGGCATTTCATTTAGTACAAATACACAGCACATCATTCATTTCAGAAAAACAGCCTTTTAAAGTTAAGGTAGCAATGCAAGCAATTCAGGCTGTAGAATATTCATTAACACATCGCTCACAGTAAGACGCTGTCCAGTTCGATTCTCAGCTAGAGCATCTTCTGCGTGAAGACATGTGCGAATGGGCGTACCTTCGTTGAAGGTTGTGCGTCAGGGCTGATAACTCAGCACGTAAAAATCAACTACCAATCATTAGCGGACCGGAGTTCCGCTGTGGCAACCCCTAACCGGGAAAAGCCGAAAGACACAACAACAACGCTATAGGAAACAGGCTAGTTCACATATTATTGTTAACATGTACAGTATAAGAACAGGCAGAAGCACAATAGTCCATGCAATAGGCAATAGCATGTAAGGACTCTAATAAGCCTTTTTCACTGAGCATATGATTCAGCAGTGCATTTGTGTGGACAAGTATAAGTTCATGGAAAAACACAGAATACCCAAGACAGCTGCTAAAGTAAACTATCTACACAAGGAAAAACAAAGCTATAACTCCCTCGCTAATTTAGAGGACGCTGCAACAGGTAGTGAGGGATAGAGAAGGAAGGCTAGGTACTATTTAGTCCTCGCCCAGCGCTTGGGTTAGTAGCAAGTACTCAGACCCTGTAAATTCTACCTTAAATTGGGGAATGCCATCCTATTGATAACAAGTGTAAGTGAGAAGGTACTGATTTCTCCTGCTAATATACCAGTTAAGCATTGGAGCATACAGCACGGGCTTTGTAGAAGCAACAATTATGTGCTTTTCAGTGTGTATTATGCTAAGCAAGAGATTGTTAGGGATATTTAAAAAGTGCTGTTTGAACAGATTGTCAGAAGCGCTTTTGTACTGTGTAGTGTTTAAACCAACAGTTTCCCCAAGCCTAACTAATGTGTCGTTAGCAATTAGAGACACACTCCATCAGGCTATAGAGGAATGGGAGAAAAATGGCTTGGGAGTTGTGAGCAAGTCTGATTCAGCTGGGCAGGAAGAGGATAGTGAAAAACAAACGCTCACATTAAAATGAACTTTATCCAGGAAAGTTAACCCAGTTCAGCACTGAAAGATAAAATATGTTATTGGAGGCTAGTTCCAACTGTGTAGCCAAGCGAGCTACTGATAGACAAATGTACTGCGAGTAACCCTCTAAAGTGAAAGTGAAATACCAAGGGTTACCATAGCACTATTTTACAGGAGTGGGGTAGCATGCATCAACTCCACGTGGGAAACGCAGATGAACTTGTCGTTACATGCATTATAAGCCGGCTCAACAGTACATACAAAACACCTGGTCACTCATCACAGTTTGTCAGGCTGGTCTAACATAAGTTATACTACAAGGCAATGTCAGCTAACAATCAGAAAATACACGTGGAAAAGCAGTAAAAAAAAACCAGATGAAAATAACAGCCTAAAATATATGAAACGACCTAGTCACTTAAATGTGTTTGACAGGCTAGTCTGGAACTCAAGTACTGACTCGACGTTATTACAGCTAACATTCTACATAAAAACAGCAAAAAGTGAAATTACGAAGTTAAAGGACACTATGGCCAGGAAAATGCACAGCAGCTGGGTGGTAATTCCAGTTAGTAAAGATGGTGCCACGCAAGGCTGTAGGAATTAATAGACTTGAAGAGGAAGTAATGAGGGAAGGGGAAGGGAAGGGGAGACTAGGTGCAGGCAGGTGGGATAGAGGAGGGCCAGAGAACCTAGGATAGGTGATCGAGAGTCTAGTGGGAATATCTTATTAGAGTGTAATAAGAAAAAGGAGGGAGAAAGAAACTGAAATGATAGAGAGGTGAAAAGGCTATCAAGAGCGAGAGGTAGAGTGGAGGAGGAACAGTTGCAGGGTTTAGACAGGTAAGGAGGAGAGAGTGTGAGAGAACAATCAGTGAGCAGTTGGCTACTGCAATTTGCCTTACTGGTAGGTAAGGGTAAGTGTAGGTCAAGATAGTCTGAGGTGGTGATAGAAGGGGGGTAGCAGAGAGCAGGATGATGGGGACTACAGCAGGTAGATAGTGAAGTATATGGGCAGTCTAGTGCAACAGAGCTGTACTTGGGAATGAAACAAGGAGGCAAAGAAGGACAAAAGTGTGAAACAAGACTAGTAGAGGGAACAGCCTAGTGGGGAAAAATGTGTAGAACCTATGCTGGAGGTAGGAGAGAGATAGAGATCAGAGATTGCTATTATTGAGAGTGAGGAAGAGGCAATTAACAGTTACAGGTGGCTTTGCAAGGCCAAGAGAACTTATTTATGCAGGGCTAGAAAGGGGTATGGCTGCTGGGTAACCTGGCTAGGTAGTGGGCTTTTTATACATATAGGAACTAAGGGTGACAAAATATCAGCTTTACTACTTGGTGGGAGAAACACATATTTTTTTGCTCCCCTAGGTAACAAGGTTCTGATGTAGGACAGCAAGTGTCAGGAGTTTAATGTTAAAGAGGCTGGAATTGTTTGCCAGGGGTCCTTATTCGCCACTCAGGAAGAGTCTTTTAGTCTTAGAGCAGGGAAGGATGTTAAGAAAGTTTATTGCTTCCCTAGGTAACAAGGTTCTGACATAGGACAGCAAGTGTCAGGAGTTTAATGTTGAATAGGCTGGAATAATTTGCCAGGGGTCCTTATTCGCCACTCAAGAAGAGTCTTTTAGTCTTAGAGCAGGGTAGGATGTTAAGAAAGAAAGTTAAAGGACACTACAGCCAGGAAAACGCACGGCCCTTCCAATGACTTTGTAGAAAGATTAAGTGATCTTTTTATCTTTGAATGATAATGGTCAGGTTAGTAAAATCATATTATGGGACTCCTTAGAAATGCATATTAAAGATAGAATGGGAAGATCATCCCATTCTATCTTTAATATGCGTTTCTAAGGAGTTCTATAATATGAGTTTACTAACCTGACCATTATCATTCAAAGATAAAAAAATCATAAATGTATTCCTTAAGGTAACTCTTAAATACTTTTAATTTCATGATATATACTAGGATGCTATAAATAATCAGATATTTCCTTATTTCCATTACTATATTAATAATTAGTGCATTATGGTCAGACAGAGGACAAGGAATAGTTTTAAAATAATTCACTTTATTAAGTAAATCTATAGAGGCATAAACCCTATCAATTCAAGTTTGTATCCCATGCACATAAGAATGAGTGAAGAACAACAACTTATCTTCTGCTTTTACTAGTAAATCAACTAAATTATTACTACTAATCCTTCTCTTTAGTGCTTTAGCTGAAGCCAGCATTTCAGATTTCTTCTGTTCACTTGTATCCTCTATACTAGATATGCGTCTAAATCCCCTGCTAACATTAAACTACCCTTCCAATGACTTTGTAGAAAGATTAAGTGATCTTTAGCTACTCTTGCACCGATTCCAGGGACCCAGTAAAAATTAGCTAATGTATAGAGTCTGCCTTTATATTTAATTATTACAAATGTATACATTCCTTTAAAGGATTTCATGGACTTAGGCATGATAATAGATTTTCTTTAAAGTATAGCAGTTCATCTTCTCTTTTTGTTAAAAGAGACAGATGATATTTCATAACCTAAGCTACTTAAATATTGTATATCTTTATCTATCAAGTGAGTATCTTGGAAGAATATAATGTCTCCTCTGTTTAATTTTAGATACCTCATTAATGATTTTATTTTGTTGTTATTATTTAGACCATTTGCATTAACAGATTAAAACAATCCATACTGTGAACGTAAACATATTTATTTTAAAAGATAATATGACACATTATCCATCATATTAATTTAATTATATATAAGATTCTAATGTATCTTGGTATTCCAGATATTTTTGAATTTTTCCTCTGTACAAACTAAACTACTAAAATTCAAAAATATCAAAAACAAAGAGAAGTCTACAACTATAGCTGCATATAATATTAATAAACCACAGCCTATCAAGGATACCAATGTTCCTAGTCTATCTATTGAATAATCTGACTACTAAACTATTGAACTATCGAGCAGCACCTAAAAATTCAGACAAAAACTAGCCAAAACCTACTGTGACTTACAAATAATTATTTATGCATTATTTTTTATTAATTTAACATTTGTTTACTGGGAAAGTCCGACTTGGAATGAGCCAATTTTCAGCAGAGGCACAGGGATAAATGCTCCAGATGTATTTCTTTGCAATGTTGGAGGAAAACAGAGCAACTGGAGGAAACCAACATGGATGTAGGGAGCACATGCAGACTCTGCACAGAAGACACAGCAGCTGAGAATTGAACTGGAGAACTTCTTGTTGTGAGGCAACAATTCAAACTGCTGCACCACTGCACCGTCCACCAAGTAATATAATATAAAATTATATATAGGTCAAAATAATAAGAGACTATTAATTTAGTTTTATATTTTGTCATTTAAAACTATTTCCCCTATTATTAGATACGTGTTTAATAATCCGCTTCTATTAATCATAGACATTAAATAATCTAACAAATAGTATACTATGTATCTATTTATATAATAGTGGTAGTATAAATTACCCATTTAATATTCATAAATTATTCACGCATTCAAAATTACTATAACTAGATTTCCTAAATAAATAAGTATAATAGAGTGGGACCCGAAGAGACAAAGACATCTAAAAACTTACAGATCACTGGTAATTTTATCATACTAAACTATAATACAAAAGAGAGATCAATGTACATATATATTTATTATGTCAAAAGATACACACATTTTATAGCTATAACAACAAGCTCTGAATTAGTTTTTAAAGTATAAGTGCCTATATTTCAATTCTCTGTCATACTCATATCAAATATCAAGATATTTAAAAAATGTTAACTTGTTAAACTACTTCATAAAAATATGCACATTACTGAGGTTGAAGAGAATGTCTTACTATTTCCATGGAGCAAAAAAAAAAAAAGAATTGCCTTCTTCATTGTATTTAAATGTTACAAAGTGTTCAATTTAAATCCCATTCTCCTTTCCCAGATTCAAACATTTTTTAAATTTTGCTTTACTTTCTGTCAAAATGAATGTACTGATTCAGCAATAAAACACTCATGTTTCTACTTTGATTTATGAAATATGTTATTAGAGGTAGTCTTAGGGAATCTAACTTAAACATTCAACATGTAAAAAGCTTCAAAGATCACATAGCCAAGCTTCAAATTTCAGCTTTCATGTTATTTTAAAATATTTTCTACAATTTTCTATGCAAAGTATTTAAGATCTTGTACATTTATATTTCTGTCATGTGCAGGTATATGAAGACATCTTTCTTAAAAGCAGTTTGTTGTTTGAATATATTTTTGTCTTATTATGCAGTTAGTATTCTATCTTATTCTATTATACCTTGTATTTCTAAAATATCCCATCAAAGAGCTATTTAATCATCGGTTCTCTATTAAATATTATAGTATGTGTACATATTTCATAATTTACTGATACTGCTCTTTTAGTAATCCTGCATAGCAGATATTGCATTGCTTTTGTGTATGCATATTCATAAGATGTTTATTCTTATTAATTCTAATACTACACACAATCTTGACTATATATAAAAAGATTACTGTTTGTTTAATTTGAATATGTGTATTTAGTCATTGAGAGCCACTGTTCTGATCTATGCTTTACATGTTGACATCACAATCTGGCAACAGCATATGAAAATGCCAACTCACAGCACACAGCAGCTGCTAATTTCGTCTGTATGTTATTCATTCTTCTTAGTTCTTTTAAGCTGTTCTAATTGGTAACAATCATCTAATTTTACTTCCTTCACTTAATATGTGCAGTTAATATGTATAGTTAAAGTTAATAACACTGTAAAATGTCAAATTATATGCAACAATATTACTATATATTATATATGTTATGTGTTATAACATTGTTATAGCTTGTCTGAAATTTCCTAAACATTGAGCCTAAATTATTTAAATTCTCAGTAGAATATTTTAAGTCATCTCTTATGTAGACATCTAGCTACAGATAGCAAAGTTTTGTGAAAATCATGCATTATTTATGGGCTGAGCCTGTAATTGGTCATTGTTTGATCAGTGTTCTACTCCATTAAACTAATTTAAATAATTATTTAAAATAAAAAGAATTATACATTAAGGATCCACTACTGTGTATTTTTAAATAAAGGTATACTGTGTTTTATATCAAGTGTAGCATTTGTGTAAACATTGTTTCTATTAAATTATGCAGTTCATTATTAGGGATAACATAGAATGCTAACTAGAAATCATGGAGTAATATTAAAACCATAGGGGATATTCCTGTACCTTAAAAGTTCTTAATTTCTTTATGTATTTCTTTATATCTGTTAGCTAACATTGAGAACTTTTTCCACATGGACCATTTTCAGACCCTTGCCCTCTTAGTGCTGGGGTTTACTTTATTGTGTTAATGCATCATATTGCAGCAGATGGCTGCTGCTATTAAACAATACATATTTATATACACACATAGGAGAAATTGTGAGTAATATGGTGGCTTAGTTGTTTTCTGTCTCTCAGCTCCAGGATCTGAGATTCAGTCCTGACTTCAGCTCAGTGTGTGTGTGTGCACTTGTGGATTTTGCATGCTCTCCCTGTGTTGTCTCCTCCCTGTAGTCCCTTCCCACCTCCTAAAACATGATGTTTGATTGGCTAGGCTACATTATGTGTATGTATTTGTATATATCTAGATCTCATCTATATATATCTATCAATATACAAACACATACACACACACACACACACACACACACACACACACACACACACACACACACACACACACACACACACACACACACACACACACACTAGCTATCCAGCCATAACCTCTTTTTCCCATTTTTGGACATGGGAGTCAGGGTATCACTTCAACAGTGACAATCATCTAGAGCCAAGATTTACACCACCACATGGCTAGCTCGCTCTGCCACGGTAGTTCTGTTACTACAACACACTTGCATGAACACTTACATCTATGCAATCCAACCTACTGCATGTCTTTGATACGTGAGAGGAAGCTGGAGTACCCACAGGAAACCCACACAAACGCAAGGAGGACAAGCAGACTCTGTACAGAAAGCACCTCAGCCAATAATCAAACCAGGAACCTCTTGTTGTGAGGCAACAACACTATCTACTGCACCATTGTCCTTATATGTATATATATATATATATATATATATATATATATATATATATATAGGGATCAACTTTCAAATTTCAAAATACCAACATGTCAAATGTGGAGACCAGAAACTCGAAAGTTCACAAAACTAAAACTTGAAAATATTGAGGCTGATTTTACAGAAGTTCATAATATCGAATGTGAAGCTGTGCGGAGTGGTATATTTGCCCACTTACTAAATGTAGTGTGATCTCTGAGTTGATATCTTTAATTTGCAGTGGGTATGGGGGGGGGGTGCAAGGGGGGCACAGACCTCTGGCAAAAAACATAAAAGAAAACAATGTGTTTGAAATAAGTTTTTGAATCACTAAGGATATTTATGCAGACATTAGATACATAGCTATAGCAGCAGTGTTTGTTTACTTTTATATTTTGCTACATTATATGTTTTAATAAAAAGCACTTACTTGTGTTTTTAGGTAATTCAATCTCATGCAAGTTTACTGCATCTCCTAGAACACTGTACGTAATGTGAGCCATGGTGGTTACATTAGTTTTGAGAATATTTAAAGGGACATAAAGTTATGTTCAGTAAAGTAAATCTTGATGTTTTGCAGTTTTGAGTTTGTAGTCTCGAGATTTTGCAATTCAACATTGTGGTATTTCTAAATTTGAAAGTCAATATGTGTGTGTGTGTGTGTGTGTGTGTGTGTGTGTGTGTGTGTGTGTGTGTGTGTGTGTGTGTGTGTGTGTGAGTTTGTTTATATACACATACATGGATAACACAGATAGATAGATAGATAGATAGATAGATAGATAGATAGATAGATAGATAGATAGATAGATAGATAGATAGAGATATAGAGGAGAAGTTATCTGCGTCAAGATCACTGCTTCCTCCATCACCATTTTTTACACTGTATATCTACATAGGATTATTAAAACTAGATGTGCTCAATTATTTTATTATTATTCATTTTACATTTATTGACTGGGTTAGTCCATCTGAGCTGATAGCCCTTTTTCAGCGGAGACCCAAGGAGAAAAGTTCCAAACACATATTAATTTTAATTCAAGAATTGACAGTTATAAGTAAAACATTTGTGATATATACATAAGGAATACATTTATGATATGTACAGAAGAATACATTATTGGTAATAAGTTACAGTCGTACTTTTATATAATATGAAAAAAACTTCTAGGATTTCAATAGGTGATAAAAGACATAGACAGTAAAGAGAGTATTACTGTGTATAATTTGAATATGGTCATAGTATTTGTTTAGAAGGTGGGCAGTTTAGAGATATCATAACTCAGGAATTTCCAGTAGAAGACAGGCTAGTGGGTTGTCCTAGGATAGATAGCCAGATTATGGTGGATAGGTACAGTGGCCAGTCCATTGGGATTTCAGATATTATTTTGTGGCAGATTTAAATTCCTTAGTTTTGGCGAGGGCCCTAATGTCCACTGGAAGTTTATTCCAAGCTATGGTTGGATTATAACTATACAGGTTGCAACCTATTTTATTCTTAGGTTTATGTATTTGCAGTAGTTCTTGGTCAGAGCTTCTGAGGGTCCTAGGAGGAGTGTAGATGGAAATTATAGTAGATAAGTTGGGACAGAAAGCTGGTTGATATAATATGGAATGGATAATTTGAAACTGTGAGAGGAGAAGCTGATGGGGAAATTCAAGCTAGTTAAAGTTTTTTAGTGAGTGACAGTGGTGAGATTTATAATTTAGATTAGCTGCAAATCTGGCCACTTTGTTATATTTAGATTCTAATTTACAAAAAATAGTAGTACAGTTCGGTACCAATGAAGGCTGTCTTCCAAAACCACGAAATCAAAGCCACACTCCACAAAATCCACTCGTTTTTCACAGATAAGACACTGTTTATTGGACAAATAGAACTCAGTAAAATGGATTTAGTGCTTTCGTCTCCACACTGGAGACCTCTTCAGGATTCTGAAGAGGTCTCCAGTGTGGAGACGAAAGCACTAAATCCATTTTACTGAGTTCTATTTGTCCAATAAACAGTGTCTTATCTGTGAAAAACGAGTGGATTTTGTGGAGTGTGGCTTTGATTTTGTGGTTTTGGAAGACAGCCTTCATTGGTACCGAACTGTACTACTATTTTTTGTGGAAGTCTATCTATAGATTCTAATTTACTCAACTCGTATCCTGCTTATTCCTTGATCTTTCAAAGGCTTTGGATACAGTTTTCCACTCTCTCCTTGACTTAAGGTTTGTTAGGATTGGGAAGCTATAAAATAGGGTTGGCAATAGATAAGCATGGGCAAGGGATATTTTTGCTTTGTTGGTGAGGAACTTCTTGTTGCTGTATAGAAGCCCAAGTTTTTGGTGGGTTTTCCTAATGCAAGTGTTTACATGTAGATCGAATTTTAGTTGGTCATCAATTAGAATCACAGAAGTTTAGTGGAAGGTTCAACTGTGATAGGAGTGCCATCTAAAAAAAGTAAGGAGGATGTGGATTTAAGATTGTTTACGTTTTTGGGAAGGAAAAATAATAGTTTTGGTTTTTTTTGGAGATTTAGTATAAGCTGGTGTTTGGAGAGTCAGGTTTCAAAAGAGTTTAAGGAAGACTGAGTGATAGACACGAGTTCTGTGGGAGTGTCAGCAACAGAGATAAGTGTAGAGTCATCGGCATATTGGACCAGTGATGACTGGGGGCAAGAAGTGTAAAGTAGGTTAGTGAAAATATTGAAAAATAGTGGGCCAAGGATAGAACCTTGGGGTACACCCGTATTAACGAATGGGGGGAGCAGAGAGTCACTTTACTGATCGTTGTCAATCAGAGAGATAGCTAGAAAACCAGGCAACAGCAGAGTTTGAGAAATTAAGATTAGTTCATTTTTTCAGAAGAAGAGAGAGCGGAAAACTGTATCCAAAGCCTTTGAAAGATCAAGGAATAAGCAGTAGACAAGTTTGTTGCTATCTATGACAATATAAATAGTCCTGATGAAGTATAGAAGGGCAGTAGTGGTACTGTGGTTGGGGTGAAAGTCATGTTGGGTAGGGGTGAGTAGATTTTCTTGCAGTAAGTGTTGCATGACTTGCTTGTGTATACATTTTTCTAAACTTTTTGAGAGGGGTGAGAGTATACCGATAGGTTTACAATTAGAGATTCCTGAGGAGTTACCTCCTTTATGTATAGGTAGATTGTAAAATTCTTTCTAGATGGAGGGAACTTTAGACTCAGAAATAGAACGATTTATTAGGAAGGATACAGGAATAGCCAGAGTGCTTGCTGCTACTTGAAGCAAATTGGGAGGAATATTGTTGGCAGATGTAGAGCAGGGCTTTAATTTGCTAAGTAGGGATTTAATGTAGTTGGTAGGTTCTGGTGTAGTGAAAATGTTGTACTACAGTTTAGAGTAGGAAAAGGATGAGGAGAGATAATAGTACTGGTAGTTGAAGGGACAGATGGTAGCATCTTCTTAATGGATTCAATCGAATGGGAATTGAAAACAACTGCAGTTTCTTGTGCTGTATTATCTGGGCAGGGATTTGGAGGTGAGGGATTTCCAGGATGGAGAATTTGGTTAACTGCATGCCAAAATTTAGAAGGATTTGATTTTTGTGCAGCTGGTGGGTTATTATAGAATTCTTGTTTGTCTTTATTTTTTTTCGTCAGATTTCTAAGTTCCTCATATTTTTACAGGTGGATGGGTAGCTTGGTTTTTACCCATGTCTTCCACATCTTGCCCCTTGATTTCATCAAGTTTCGGGTAGAGTTTGTTAACCAAGGGGATATATTGGATTTTATTCGTACTGTATGGATAGGTGCCAGTTAGTTACGAATACTTAGGAATGTTGAATTAAATGAGTGTACTGCCTCAACAAGTGGGATTTGGTTCAGAATGGACCAGTTAATTTTAGAGAAGAGGGAATTAAAAATTTTGTGGTGGACGTTTGATAATCTGTGACATGTAATATATATATGGAGGCTGGGGGAATGTGAATTGGATCTGAAAACTTTTATTGGAGAATAATCACTTAGGGAGTCAGGTAGGGTTGTACAGTTGTGGTATTTAAGTGGGTTGGAAACTAATATCCAGTCAATGAGAGAGCTAGATTTGTGAGGTTTATTTGTATGCATGAGTGTAGAGATAAGTTGTATAAAGCCATGTAAGCTAATAGATAGGCTAGAGTTTGGTAAACTGAAGGATAGCCAATTTATATTTACATGATGATTTTGTTATTTATGTGTTGTCAGAGGTAAGTGAACATATTTTCCAGTAAGGGGATTTATCCCCTGGAGGAATATAAATTGCTATTACAGTGATTTTGATATGACTGTTGAGTATAAGGTTGGAAATCAGGATTTCAGCATGCAGAAAGGATAGGTTTAGCTTGTCTACAGGAGTGAGAGTAAGGTGATTGGAGTAGGCAATAGCCACTCCTCCCCCTTTTTTCTTTTGGCGGTCAAGTCGTAGTATATTATAGCCAGGGGGAGAATATCCCTGTCTGGAATATAAGGCTTTAGCCAAGTTTCTGTGAGGGTAATAATGTCTGGGGAGTGATTTGCAACCCAGGCATGAAATTCACTGATCTTATTTAGAGCACTTCTGATATTCATAGAGTAAAAAGATATGTGTTTTTTAGGAGGAGTAAAGTGTGCTGAGTATGGTGGAGTACAGTTATAGATAGAAGAAGAGTTTGGGTCGGGATTTGGAATTATGTCTCCTAATAGTGGTATAGTTTTTGAGAGGATATAGGTGTTATAGAGTGAAATATAGTAGTAGAGATACTTTTTTAGTTTTTGTAAAGTTTGTAGGGTCAGGATGAAGTTTGATTTTTGGGAAGAATGGTGAATGTGGGAGAGGAGATAGAGTAGTTTATGAAAGAGGATGCAGGCTATTTGGAGGAGCATGGCTGAGAGATAGGTATATAGGTATTATCTGGTTTTCATAGGAGGTTAGAAAGCAGATAAGTAGTAAGGGGGCAAGTAGTTGAAAGTGTGAATTTTATGGGTCATGTTAGGGTGGTACAGATCTGTAATTTAGGAAAAGTGACAGATGTTATCAGAATTGGAGAGGTATCTATATGCAGATGCAGTTAGAAAAAGAGCAGAGATGACTGCGAATGAAGAAAACTTGAAAGGAGGCAGGTAATTTGGTAGAGCTTTGTGGGTTTGGTATTTGTGTTGGGGTGTGGCTGGTAGTGATTTGTGAAGAGGAGAGGAAGAGGTGGGGTAGAGGAGAGGGGAGATTTGAGGTTAGGTATAAAGGAAATTATGTAAGGGGTGGGTAGGAATGGGGGTAGGGTAAGGGAGTGGAGTGAGCCCAAGTGTTAGCAAAGGTGAACAGAACGGGGCTACACCCAAGGCCTTGAGCTTTGAGAGAAAATAATCAGTGAGAGAGTCTCTCTGAAAGGCAGGTAAGCCTTAGTTTGAAGGGAAGAGAATGTTTGCATATGGCTATGTGTGCAATGCACATGTTCTTTTGATAGCCCTAAAGACAAGCTGATTCTAGTGGAAAGTTATGTGATATTGAGGTAGCATGCAAGCTTTAATAGGAAGGATGTTGGGGGTTAGTTATTGCAGCAAGCAGTAATGTAGCAGAAAATAGTAGTGGCTGAAAACTGAAAGGTGAGTGGACAGGAAAGAGCACAAGCTACCAGTGTTCTAGAGGCAGGTTATCAAGATAAGTAATGGAGGTGAACAGTAAGAGCATGAGAGAAGTTAATGTTAGTATAGTAAACTTCTAGCTGAGTACTTTAGAGAAAGAAGGTGGGGGGAGCTGGATCTGGTGGTAACAAGGTAGTGACCTGACTTAATATTTCTAGCTCAACAGTAGTATATACTATTCACAGGAGGGGCTAGGTACATACAATGGCTAACAGGCTGTAAATTTTGGCTTGAGCCCAGCTACAGTTTTCAGGGTGGTGATAATTTCATTAGTGACTGCATTGGTTTTAGTAGAACACTGATAGAATGTCAGCCTCCCAAGTTGGATTTTGCTCAGCAGGTCCTGAAAGAAAGGAGGAGATGAAAATATGGTTAGAGGACTAGGTAAGAAAGGAGGAGAAGAAAATATAATTAGAGGGCTAGGACAGACAATTTAGTTTGAAAACAAGAAGAAATAGTATTTGTGGTGAGAAAGAGAGAGGCTCTTAGCAGTGAAATATGTAGAGTATAGCTAGACAGCAGGATGAGATGAGATTTGAAGTAAAACAGAGAAATAGGGGAGGGGAAACAATTAATTACTGCAGCTATTCAGTGTAAAATGCAAATAGCAAGTATAATATGCACAAATTCACATTAACAGTTCAGGTAATAAGCGAGATAAAAAATCAAAATAGTTCAGTCTTTGTATCACAGTCCTGGCTGTAATGAACCCATCTTAATGTATAGAAGACAGACAAGGCTGTAAAAAGGAGGTGATACTTAAAACATCTCTTGGTCAACAGATAATAAGAAAGTGCATTTTCCAAAGATAATATACTTGGGAGTGGTGGCTTTGGTCATGTGTGGTGTTATTTTTAGCAAAGATCTCACTATTACTTCTTCACAAATATAAAAATATTATTTTAGTTTGTGTGCTGAACTGTCTTGAAAAGGCAAAGGATATCACTCTGCTGAGTTTGTAAGTAGCAGCAACAAATTAGAGGAAAGAATATGGGAGAGGCAGACAAAGTTGATATTTACTATTCCACATAAAGATTAAAGAACTGAAGTGAGCAGAATGCTTGAACTAAGTGATCTATGTTTACAGTTACACTCCGCATTTCAGTTTTATGACATACTGTTGAAGTGGGGAGCTCTGAAATCTCATCCTAGCTGCACATTTCTCTGAAAAAAATATAATCTTAAATATGTTACTTTCTTTTCAGATTTTTACCATGTATTTACTGATGAAGTGCCAATTAATTTTAAGAACAGTTTATTCTTACATATCAATATAAAGTCACCATGACAAGGTTGTCCTTTTACAAATGAACAATACAGGACATCGAAATACTAATTGGACAGATTAAATTGCATTCTTCTTTGATGGTGACGGATACTTGCTTTGCAGGAATCAATGCAGATGGTAACATCAAAAATCTCAAATAGTTCACTTAATTTCCTTTTCTTACAAATGCACCTTTAATTATGGCCTTGCTCAAGTAAGTTTAAAAACTGTTCTAACAGTGTATAATGTGAAGTAGGTCAGGGATGAAACTACATTTTAGGAAGGCTTTTAATTAATGACAAGTTTGGTATAATCATGCTACACAATGACATACAAGCAGTGTGTGACTGTTTGTACACAAAGCAGACACCAACGTCTGTGTGCAAAGAGACACAGTTCACCACTAATTGGAATGTGTATTCAGTGCAGACCTCTGATCTCACTGCTGCCTGCACGCTACTACTTTTTAGATCAAGAGACAGAAAATATATTTAAAACACTTATATCTTTGTTTTACACACTCATACTCCGATTCACACACACACATTCACATACATGTACACACACACACACGCACACACACACACACACACACACACACACACACACACACACACACACACACACACACACACATTTATTGTCTACTAGTTCTAACAAAAAAAACAATAAGCAGCAAATGGAGTATAAGCAACCCATAACCAAGTAAGAAATGCCATGAAGTCCATTAAGCACTCCCAAACCACTGTAATGGGGTTGACAGGGTTAGTCCCACTAGGCTAGTAGCCTCGTTTCAGAGGAGAACAGAGGTAGTATTTATACTAGTAGGGGTTAATTTGCCCAGGGCATGAGGGAACTCTCCCTGCTCTTTTCAATAGGTGCTGTGGGATCTCTTTTACATTCACCTGAGCTACCACCAACTCAAACAGATGGGGCCTCAGTTTACCTTCTCATCTGAAGGATGGCACACTCAGATGTGTAGCACCTCTTTATGCTGCACTGCAGTGTCAGAAACTGATCTACCTGTGGGACTAGAATCCACAGTCTTCTGCACCAAAAGTGAGTATGCTACCTTTTGCATGACTGACACTTCTACAGGTGAAGAGGTATGGGGGTGTAGGGGACTTCCTTTGCAAAATGTTTTGCATTGCTTTCTTTCTTTCTTGACAGTTTTCAAGTGAATGCATTTGTTTCACTAAATATTTCCAAGTAAATTGTTTTTGATATACAGATATACAATCGTACTGCATTCATGTAGGCTTATTAGGCATATATTTCATTCAGTTCTGTCAGCCATACTTTAAAAGACATGATAGTTTGGAGGTCTCAGTCCAAAAGAGCACGACAACAACTGCTAAGGTCTAGAAGAAGCTAAATATGAACTGTACCTGAAAGACCCAAACTAGCAAACTCTACAGTCAAAAAGGGAAGACTATGATCGGAGTTCATTCTGTGATTATAGGGAAGTGAAGAATAGCAATCTCTACAAGAAGGATACAATGAATAGGAAAGCACACAAATGGTACCTTGTGGGCAGCAGATTCTGGTCAAAACTTAGTAGAAGCTTATTTAGAGAACAGTGGATGGACTATGGAAGAGTGTATATTGTAAGACTATGAAAAACAATGGTAGAGGAAGACAAACAGTGAGGGTTGACTGTGACATGTTAAACAGGGGCTACCTGTACCCCCAAGGTCAGTCTGCAATGTGTCTTTTTTCATATGAAATGTTTACATATTTATATAGTTCTTCTGTGTTCTATTTTTTATAGTCTAGTGATGAAACTGGTTGGTAGCTGTTTCCTATGTCTCTCATTCTTCACTTGGTTTGTCTGACAAATCTGCTTTTGTTTATTCTCTTACCTCAGCTTTCTGACTCCCCTCTGCTTCAGCAATCTTCCACTGTTCGGATATGCACTTTTAACTGCTTCCATATACAGCATTATGCAAAATACCAGTACTGCCAAAATGTGAAAAACACATTGGGTACTACATTCCAGAATCTCATGATCACTGATGTCATCACTGTGAGTGAAGCAGAATGCATTGCCATTTTAATATGCTGTGACACTGTCTTTCCCTGGCTCCAGTACTTTTTAACCATCTAGGTGCATAGATCTTTTCAGGACCTTTTTCTGTTCTAATGGGACAGTTAGCACAAGTGCATTGTGATTTCAATATTTCAACTTAATATCTTATGACAGAATATAGGACTCAAAATATTTCTTCAACGCTCTGCATATTCAGGGTAAAATGGGGATATTATACAGTTTAGTTGCCAGACACAAAAATAAGGTACAGAGCAATTATTTTCCAAGGAATAAAACAGAATTATTTTTTCCCCTTTGCTCTAACCGCTACCCCCAATTCTGACTGAAAGCCTCTCCCACTTGCTAAATCTGAACCATTTATTTCCCTAAGCGGTGAGAGGTGTGAGAGCACTGGACAGTTGTTTCATTAAGGATTTTGAGTCTAGTGCCAATAATGGTGATGTCAATCATGGAGAGGACCAAGGAAGTCCCTAATCTATTCATTTTCTTGCATGACGGTGAATACCCCGTACTGTTTGTGCCAATAGGAGGCATGAATGGTTCGATGAATGCCAGCACCACCTCCAATATTATCGACTAGAATATGCAAGCATGGTAATCATGGGCCTCTCTAAAAGGTCAACTGTAGTAGCACCATCTACTGAGATCGGTAAGTCAGCATTACCCACTCAGATCCCATGTCCTTTGTCCTAGATCCTTCAGTGCCCAATTCGCTAACTCAACTTTTGTTGCATGAGGCATAATCAGTCATTTTTTCAGAAAGCCCAGTAGCTGTCCAGAACTAAATAAAAGTCTCTTGATATACTGAGAGGTGTAAACATAACCTCTCAGTCACAAATTGAAAGGATTCATTAATCTTATTCCACTTTCTCAGTAGATACCACTGTTTTTGGTATGCTGCGATGCTTTCTCTGCATTACTATTTATTTTGTTAGCCAGCAGTGATAGTCTCTGGCTAAATGTTAGGAGAACATTTCCTCTTCATCTGTTCAAAACTGATAATATCTTTCTTTGCTAGTGGCAGGATATGTTTGGAAACATAGACCATGACTTTCAATGTCTTAGAAAGTGTGAACAAGATGTGCTGATTCAGAAGGAGCAGCTGTGGTTGCATTTCCTGTTTGGAGGCTATGTCAACCTGAAATCTTGCCTCCAGTGCTTAGAAGGTAGGCATGATTTTATCTGTACGGAGTTTTCATTCTCCAGGAGTAACATCTCTGTTTTGTAGTTAATTTCATCTGTATCAGTTATTCTAATAACTACCAAGCTTCATTGTAAGAAGAATCTTGAAAAGGTTATCTAGATTTCTCTGCCTAAAAAGTCATATCCATACTGGTTTTCACTTGAGTTCTGCTAAGAAACACCTGTTAGACATTCTTCCACACACATTTACATGTATGTATACATATATAGATAGATATAGATATTATTTATCCTTTGTTGACTGGGATAGTTCCACTAGAATAGAGCCAAGGTGGTATTTATACTATTAGGGGAAACTTGACCAGGGCATCAGGGAACATACCCTACTTTTTTGGATAGATGCCATGGAATCTTTTACATCCACAAAAGTTACTACACACTCAAGTATATGGGTCTCAGTTTAACATCTCATCTGAAGGACTACACACTGAACAATGCAGCACCTCCCTTATGATGCACTGCAGTGTCAGTAATTGATCTGCCTGGTATGGGAATAGAACCTACAGCCTTCTGCACCAAAGGCAAGTATGCTACCTGTTGCACCACTGACAATGACTTTTCATATATATGGAATGACTAAATCAACAATATTGACTGCAGGAATGTTGACCATAAAAGGTTAACAATGTAAATATTGACAGGCATGAAAAAAAAAAAAGGAGCATCTTTTTTGCAGAGGGCGATTCCCCTCTGCATGTCCCCACACCCCCTGCTAATTATATATACTAACTGCAGGACTGCACAGTCTCTGGAGGAAGGAATATTCCTCTACCCTGGGATTGTCAGTCTGGTGCACCTGTCAATCATCAGCATATGTTGGCTAAGTGTGGTTGATTAAATAGATGTTGGCCACCTAGCATTTTCACCAAATAGTAGAGACGGCAACTGTGCAAGTATACTGCTAGACTGACTTATAAAACATTATCTTCTGGTGATTGTATAAAACATGTCTAGTAGGTTCCATGACACAATAATGTCATAAGCCACTTAAAAGTCTAGGCACTGTTCAGCTTTATTACAGCCTGGCAATTGCAGTAATAATTATTCAGACATTTCTGTGTCTTTGATTTACATAAGAAATATGCAGGGAGAGTCCTTAATTAAGAAGTGAAATTCAGACATTTAATTGGGCAGTTAGGACAAGTTGGAACATGAAAGAAGCAATTAGCTAGGATGAATATGTAATCACTGGCAGATGGCTAGTCTAGCTGCCAGAGAGAATAAAGACCTGCAGAAGTAAGTAACTATATGCCTGGAAATTATCAGTACATTTCCAACATCTGATCAGGCAGAGTCAAACAAACAAAGAAAAGAATGTGATATTGATATGAATGGTGAATGACAACCTATCTCTTTGCCAAAACTGGCCTTGTGGGGCATGAAATTGCAAAATATAATACCAGTACGGGTGGTTGTATACTTTATATAGTATGTACATACTGAAAATTCAGATTATAACAAGCTGGATGGAGAATAGAAGCACGTGTCTATTGCAAGAGTAAAAACTGATTAGAGATTAATGTTCTGCATTGCCCCTGTAGTTGGACATCAACAGTAGTTCATAGTACTGATTTCTGTAGCTCTCTCAGATGAAAAAAAGGAAAATTGTCTTAAACATGTTCTTTTTTAGATGTATTTTTTTCATAAAAATTGTTGACTTCGCAAAGAAGGTAATAACAACAGTTATCTCCAAAGAAGGCCAAGATCCATTAGACCCAGCAGCATATAGACCAGTCTCTATATTCATGGCTGGCTCTACCAACTGCCTGAAGGCTGCACTTTATATTGCACTACAGTCTGACACTCCACAACTCTTCAGTTTAGGAGCAAAAAAAAGTTTTCTAGGTCCTCTGCTTTTAAACACTGCAACTGACTTGCTATAAGTTATACCACAACCCACACAGAAGTATATCATAATTCACTTCCATACCAGCATTTAAATATGCCAGGAGAAATTAATGTGGCCATATACTTTATATGGTATGTACATGTTAAATGAATAAAATAAATAAATAATGTTGTACTGTACTTATGAATGACCCAAATCTGTTGATCACCTCAGCCCTCACCACCTTGCTCCCAGGACAGCTGCCCCCTTTGCTTAATCTTAGCTATGCTTCTGTTTGGGGGCCCCAAGCCACAACCATTCCTCAAAAATTATTTACTAAAGAATTTTGGACAAAGAAAAAATAATTATGGAATAAATGTCCAATATCAGGCAATTTAAGGCAAGAAGGGTCCTCAGTCTACCCAGCTTGAGGTAGGAAAAAATAAAGGCAATGAACAGTCCACAGGGCTTCTACTAGAGAGCTTCAGGGGTGCTTGGATAAATCTTTTTATGGTTAAATCTTTTTATGGTGGCAGAGCTCGAAAACGGAGGCTTTTTAAGGAGAGAGTGGTGGAGTTTTCCTTAAGATGAGATTTTCCTCTCATCTGCCCAACTCTACTCAGTTTTAGTCTTTAGCAGTAGCTTTTGGTCAGTGGTTTAGGCCAGAAAAGGGCTGTTTTGCAAGCCTGTGGGGTTTTGAGTCCTAGGATTAGCCCTGAGAAGGGCTGTATTGCAAGCCGGTGGAGTTCTGAGTCCTAAGAATAGCCCTGAAAAGGGCTATATGGGCCTGCCTTTGCGAGTCTGCGGGATTTCCGGTCCTCGGGTTAGCCCTGAAAAGGGCAGGTTTTTTTTAGCCTGTGGAGCGGGCTCATGGCCAGCTGAGTATGCTCTGCTAGAGGTGTCTTGGTTATTTGTAGTTTTAGTGGGTCCTTATAAGGAACTTTTGGCCTGTTAGTGTCAACAGAGTGTCAACAGAGACAGACAAATGCGCCTTTTTTAGTTCACGCCTAGTCAGCTTCTGCCAAACTGTAGGAGAAGCTAGGGTTAGTGTACAGATTTATGCATGTGTCTAGAGCTCTTATAAGGGCTGTGGATCGTAATTTAGCTGTTGTTCTATCTATAAAGAAGAGCGGAGTAGCCTTAACATTTAGTCAAACTTCTTTACTGAGTGTACAGAAACAATCTTCCTCCAAGCACTGTTCAGAGAATCAGGGAAATTGTAATCACTTCTACAGTTAATACAATAACAGGTTTTTACATCAACATGCATTTTATGAATAATATGATGCATGAAACTCCTAAGAATGAAATTATTGACTGACTGTATGTTTTACCCCTTTGTTCATCAATGAGAACTCCTCTTTTTTTCCATGCTTCTAAATCTGTTAGGGGTTGTGATTGGCAGGTACCAATGATCTGTTAGGGGTTGTGATTGGCAGGTAGCAATGATCTGTTAGGGGTTGTGATTGGCAGGTACTAATGGTGTGGGAATATAGCATATCTTTCAACCTCATAGTGTAAGAACTATGGACAAAGCCAAAAATAATTGAGGAGACAGAGGCCTCAAATCAGGGAAAGATATTTAACTGTCATTCCAAATGACTTGCCAGAAAACCACATATTTCATAAGGAACTAACTAAAAAATATAATGGAATAACTTCAGTGAAATTCTTGACATTTGTGAGGTATGCATTGTAGTACTGACATTTGCTAAAACACTGGCATTTGTTAATGAAATTATGATATTTTAACATGATTCTATTGCATTTGCAGTCCTGGCTAAAGTGCTTAGTATGCAGTAGATAATACTGTAGCAAGATGCTTGTTATAGTTGCAGAAAGCTGCATGTTACTGTTTTAAGTAGAAAATCACCCTTTTTGAGCTACAGTTCTTTCAAGTGCAAATCTCCCCTTGGGGTCCTATTGCACACAATTGTGCTCAATCAGTTTAATATTTGACACCTTCAATGCAAAAACTTCAAAATAGTGCACAGTTTTAGGTTGTGAATTAATATTATCTTTAAAAAAATTATTTGTTCTGAGCAAATGACAAAACAAAATATTATACTGTGTACATAGAATGCAAAGTAGTTTGAAGAGATGAGTTGGAAGTATAGTATGCGAAAAGCTGAGACTACACTGGATGCATCTTAAATCAAAGCTTTAAACTGTACTGTAACAATAGAAATACTTGACATACAGTTCAAGTACTCTTTGACAAATCACAGTAACAGCATTGTTGTGTTCAGAATATCACTTATATAACAATATGCATTGAAGAATGGTGTGGCCTTTTGGCAAACTTTAGTGAGCTAGATTTATAGTTCCACATGTCTGCATTTCAGTAACACATATAGTTGTTAGGCCTATTTGCAATGACCAACAGAATCTTAAGTACATTTCTTTAATGTGCATATATTGACATTCTAATAAGAAGAAATAAAAACACATTAAACAAGTGAGAATTTCAATCCTTCCAAAACATACGTATTATACAAACAGCTAAAAACGTCTGCTTTGAACACAGCAGAGATCACCACTGCTTACTTTGGCAATAGTGATTGATATGGCTACTCTTCTATTGAACACATTCCTTTTAAGCTCACCAGTGACAAATACTGTCCTACGTCTACAAATAACTGTAAATACATGACATGACCTGTGGCTTCACAGTCAAGAAGGTATTCAACACTTACAGTTTTATTTTCTTCAGCTTCAGCAGAAACCCCCTTTTAAGATTATCCCAGCAAGCTGTAATAATATTCATCAAAGAATTTAGAAAATAGATGATCTTTAGTTTTCTAGAAACAACTTAAAACTCACCTTAAAGATAAAAAGTGTACTGGCTTTCACAGACAAGGTTAAGTTTCTGCTCCTATACATTCTTTTCTAACAAACATTGCAATAATCAGTGCCAAATTCCTGTATCCAGACATTTCTGCTTTCAGATTAATACTTTTTATCACATATTATACTTTTATAAATATTGTAAATACTGTAATTAGTAATTTTATCTTACTATCAGTCAATCTGCTTAAATATCACCGTACTGCATATAAGCTGCATCATAGTACTGCTTTCTCAGTCAAGATCACCATAGAATTTATTTTATTAACTAATAAACTATAAATGAAGTTTGGCAACAAACCAAGTGGTCCCAGGACATCTTCATCAGAGGTTAGGCTGATATTAGTGGATGTTAAGTGGATTGGGGAGGTGAAAGGGTTAAGCAGAGGCAGGGAGGATTGGGAGGAAATGAGATAAGGTCGGAAGGGGCTTAAGAGGTTTAGGCAAGTGTAGCTGGGTACGCAATCACATTTTGGCACGAACTTGCTAAGGCAAGGGCTATGCCCAAGATGACCTGTAGGTATTCCTAGAACACAGTTAGTGCTTGGGTTAGTGATTGGTGCTGGTTGGTAGGAGACAGGTGGTTGGTATACACACACACACACACACACACATATATATATATATATATATATATATACATATATTTATATATATATATATATATATATATATATATATATATATATATATATATATGTGTGTGTGTATATATCCTTTTTTTGTCCTTCCCTTTCTTGGGAATATGGGTTGTGGTTGTAGGGACTGATGATGAGGGGTTCCGGTTAACTATATTAGGCAGTCCACAGGTAGATGCGAGGCTCAGGCAGTATATATATATATATATATATATATATATATATATATATATATATATATATATATAAATTGTTGAGGCAGCAGTGCTTACTTGCCAGACTGAAGTATCTCTGACCATTTGCAGCCCTACTTAGCATAGCTGAGACAAGTAAGGCATGGCACCGGTCCCCTTCCACGTTACTGGCTGTAGTGGGGTAAAGCAGTCTTTTGGTTCTGCCCTTGCAACCTCTATGATAACAGATCCCACACTTTTAGAGCTGCTTGCTCACCTGCTGGGCAGGTACAGGTCGCATCAGTTACATGGATTAGCCTGTAATAACATCTGTACCTGCATTTCAAGTGCTGGGTATGTCCACTCAATTAAAAAGTAATAATCGGGGTTTAAGAGGTGTTTTGCTTTTGGTCAGGGGCTTCCTGCTGAGGAAACTGCATTGTGGCTTTTTGTGGGCTCAGAGAGAGGTAATGCATGGTTGTTTCTTCATTTGTGCTGTATCGTTCTAAAGAGCACAGAAGCATGGTCGTATGTGTGGCTGGGCAAATCCATAGAGGGCATTCATTTAGGTTGTCCCATTTCCCTTTCATCTTTGGGTAATCAGATCTTGCACTTTGGGGTTCATTTTAAGACACTTTTGTTAACTGTAACATGCTGTGGAGAATCTTGCGTGCAGCACAGACTGTTTCATCTGGTTGGATTCATGGTGAAATACACAGGAATAGCTACACTTGTGTTTGGTTTGAGATGTACATACTTTATTTATTCTTAAGTCTGAGTATTTTCTTTTCTCAGTGTGAAGGCCGCCAGCCTAGCCAGATAGAATTTTAGAGATAATTCTGTCATCTGTAAATACTAATGTGAACCACAGCCTTGTTGTCTTAAATGGTAAAAATAGTGTTACATGTGGAAATGAAAAATATGTAACAACAGTGCACTCTACTAACTAAGTAAAGCATGTTGTGACCCTTTGATGTAAACACGGCTCTGGCTGGTCTAGATAAAGGGATTGTTGCTATTGTTTTAAGGCCATAGTTAATGGGCAGAATTTGCATGCATAAATGTCCTTAATGGCTTTACTTCCTGACCTGGTGAGAGCTTACTAAAGAATGTAGCCTGTTAGCCTGGGAACCCCAGGGAAGTGTGAAGAATGATGTAATGTGGACCAGGAATGTGATTTTAAAAATAGAGAGCATTAAGCATTTTTGTCTTGACCATCCAACTCATCAGCACTCTGCCTGTGTTCTATAAGTAAGTTTATTTTAGACTTGTGTTTTCTCTTAGAAATAGCTAGAAACTAGAAAGATTAGACTAAGTGTTTTTTCTGCGATGTCAGAACTGTACTACTGAATTATTTTAAGTATTTCTCTGTGATCTCTGAACTCTTGACTAGCACTGTGTAGTAAAAAGTATTGTTGTGTATTTTGACTATTTGTTATTAAATATTTTAAACCCTTTCAGCTGTGGCTGTTTTTGTTGTGATAATGTAAGCTCTTTGGAGTACCTGCATGCCTTTGGTAAAATTGTACAAAGCCACTCCAATAGCTTTAGCCGTGGGCTATACTACCAATTGGATAATAATATTGCACAGTAATAATTGGGCACCCTTTTAAGGGCCTTTGAGGAGCTGATTAATATTATTAGTGGGCGGTGGCAAGTTGTACTACCTTTTAGATTGGGCAGAAAAGGGGCACAGCTGGAGAACATGTGCCAGCCTTCCTCAGGAGTGTCTGTGTGGTTATATAAACTCTTCTTAAAGTGTGTGTGTGTGTGTGTGTGTGTGTGTGTGTGTGTGTGTGTGTGTGTGTGTGTGTGTGTGTGTGTGTGTGTGTGTGTGTGTGTCAGCTACTTGGGCATGGACACGAAGTACTGGTACATTTTCCATAAGCCCACCTATTCTAATGCATTCCTACATTTTTCAAGCTGCCCCTTGCATCAAAAGAAAGCAGTAGTCAAGGGGCAAGCAGTAAGGGCAGAAAGAATGGTTTCTAATTTTGATGATTTCATTAAGGAATGTGATTTGTTAAAATCTATGTTTAACAAAAGGGGTTACCCTCAGGCATTCACTGAACTAATTTTCAATGAAGTTATTAACAAAATTTCGCACAGGCTACTTTTCCCCTTTGGTTTCGAAAGGTTATGATGTCCGTTTTGATGAGCCACAATTGGAGATGGAGATGAATTCTTCCCAAGTTCCCACAGATAGGCAGGTCATTAGATTCTTGACAACCTTCTCTTTGGATTCTCATTTTATTAAGGAAATCATAATTAAAAACTGGGGGTTTATTTTAGATGACCATGCATTAAGAAGAACTTTTGGTCAAGTGCCCCAGTACTTATAGAAGAGGTTTAAACTTGAAAAATTTAGTAGAGAATCCCAAAAAAATAGTGAAGGTACACACAGGCATGTTTAAATGTGGTAGATGCCATCAATGTAACTATGTTAAAGTTACAAGAAATATAATTATTAGAGATAGATAATATATATTGGATGCTAAATTCAATTGTGATTCTCAAGGGGTGGTCTACGCAGCTGTCTGTGACCACTGTGAGGCTTTCTATATAGGGAAAACCAAAAGGAAAATTAAACAAAGAATCAATGAACATATATATAGTATCAATAATTCTGTCATCATGAATGCCCTAGCTAAACATATCGTGGAATGCCCAACACATAGCTTTTGTTTGCAGTGTTAGAAAAAATAGAAAGAAATTTAAGAGGGGGTCCCTGGGAGCTGGCATTAAAAGAAACTGAACTTACCTGGCAAATTCGGACAGGTGCGCACACCCTACCGAGGTTAAATAAAGCCCTGTCCATTAAGTGCCTGCTTAAAAAGAAGGCTTTGGCTAGGTGAATAGTTTAGTGTTAGGAGAATAGGTGGACTTAAGGCATACACGATCTATCACGTAGGTCTGTAGTCTGTTAATATTACCTGCTTAATCTGCAGTATCAACAATGTGTAGTATCTCATATGTGCCTAAATGTTGGTGATTTAAACTGTGTTGTAATGAGGTCTTTAAGTGGGTATGGTTTGTATACATTGGCAAAGCCTTTGTTATTGTTCTAGTAGTTCTTCAAAAAATTCTTTTAAAGACCAAGCTGTTGGTCTCACATATCATAGTTTACTTCATAAAAATATAGTATATTAGATCTGTGAGCGACTTAACATAGCCATATCTCGACCATGTAAAGGATATAATTTTAAGGTGTTATTTATAGCACACAAATTCAGTATTGTTATTGTTATTTTTATTTTTAAAAAAATTATTTTTAAAAAAATTCTTTATTTTCTTTAATGATGGTGCTGTGAGGTTGCTTAAGCATCCTGGTGTGTTTTAAGTTGGAGTGACCCCCTGTAGCTTTAATTCTTAAATGCTTGTGTATGACATCAGGAGGGGTAACGAACTCTATTGGCAGTTCATTTTTTGAATTGTTTTAAAAGGTGTTTTTTCTAAGTATTTTACTGTTTATAGTCTGAAGAAGCTGGAACATTTTTCCAGCGAAAGTGCTTACATTAAATCTTGTTTTATTTTATCATATAATCTGTTGTGGTGGATTAAGTGGACTTTAAGCCATTCAGTTGCCATTTTACGAAGTACTGGTTGGACAGAGAAAGTGCTGGAGGTTTTAGCTTGCTCACTAGGCTGAGATCTGGACCCTATAGCTGTGCCAGTGGGGAGTCTCATTGGGGACCTGGAGAGCAAGGGAGCGACCAGCCCCAGACTGACTGTGATCTCTGTGTGCTCTTAAGGGAAATTGCACTTTACTGTGTGTATTTGTTATCCTTTCCTCCTATATGAGATGCCCCTCACTGGTGTTAGTGGTGAGGATTGAGGCTCCTGGATTGCTGGGCCAGGACACGGGCATCATAGTCAGATAAGGGAATGGATGACTTGGATGCTTTTCATCAGATCTCGGCTTGAGGGTACTAGACATGGATGGTTTAGGTGTAATATTTTATCCTTTGAGGATTGCTCTTGTGATTACATTGTAATGTAGCTTTGGTGGCTGAAATGCTGGGGAGCAGCCGGGGGTTTGCATTGGTGATTGCTTTACTGCCCAGGCTGTGCGAGCAAAGTATAGATCCCACTGTCGTTGGGGGGTGGGGGTTTTAATCATCTCTTTTAGGGGCTCCATTTTCCTGGCACTTGTCAATTGGGTTGGGATTCGTTGATTGTGTAGTCGGCCATGCCCACATTTCCGAGGTATTTATTGATGGAAGCTGCTTTTTGCAGGCATTGTGTGGGCAGAAGGATGGTGCTGAGCACGTGCAGTGTGACTCTAGTTAACAAAAAAAAAAAAGGAGAATAAATGGAGCATGGAGGCACTTTTGGAATGTGCAGGATACATCCTGTATGAGTTGCGATGTTGGAGGCTTGTTCTGTTATGTTCGCATTTTGTATTATATATGTAAATGGCTTGCTATCACCTGTGAGTGGTTTCGCGGGCTCAGCTTTCAAATGTTGGGCTATAACTGATAGTTTATTAGGCCAAGTAGTAGCGCAATGAGTTATTTTGTCTTTTCCTGCACTATACATTTGTTTTAGATGCCATGTCATTCAGGAAATACATTCTAACATAAAGCCTATTATTTTAGCCAGTTTCCAAGTTTAAAAGAGCAATATTTAAACGTTTTGATAACTTCTGTGCCTTTGTCCCCTCCTCTTTATGTTGGGCTTTATTCATATTTTCATGCTAAAAGGTTTAGAGGTAGGTTTGTTTGGACAGAGGCTGGCAAATGCTGTTGCGTCAGGGTCAAGTTCGTCAGTCGGGGTTAGATGTGGTACTAGTGCAGATTTGTGGTTGATGTTGCAGCAGTTCTTTGTTGATCACAGGAGTTATCATTCCGGTGGTGGACTGGTACAGAGCGAGGAGTTGTTTTTCTTTCTCTGACCAGTTCAGGGCTATGGCTTCTCTTTGGGTTTGCTCCTTTGGGGTTGGTGTTTCCACGGATATTGCAGGCTGGTTGATTGGGTTGTTTTTCATTGGCTGCTTTATGGGGTGTCTTGCATCCTCCTGTCTTTGAACATTGAATGTTTTGATTCTGGTGCAGTCAATAATAATAAAAAAAGCACAACTCTTAACATGTAATTCTACCATGTATGGCTAGCAGTCAGACTTTATAGATAGCGTGGGATGATTAATGAGAACAAATGAGTGAATGTCAAGTATGTAAGGCAAGCTGTATTTATACAGTTTGGCCATGCTGCACTGGTTACTGTGCAGATTGACACAAGAGGTCTAGAGTTTGCATCATATTTCTGGTTCAATTTAATACAGTTGCAATTTTCTGACAAATCACTGGTGAGTCATTAAAGATCACAGCCAGGGAATGACAGTCATTGGAGTTTCTGATTTCAAGGTGAGGGTACTGTGAAGGGATTTTCAGTTGCTGCAGTGCTACAGAGTGAGAGTGCAGATGGTGGCAGCAGGGGTTGCAGCGGGTGTCCCAGTCACTGGAGTGGTGTACAATGAGGTCACACAAAGGGGAGAGCAAAGGGAGCACCAGCTATTGGCCGGAAGGAAGAGGATTGCAATGGTAATTGGTTCTGCTGCATTGGAATTTCTGGTTCTTGGAGTGGTATAATGAGGTTACAGGGAATTTATTGATTTAATGCTTTTTCAGGCATGAGTTGGGAGGGTGGCCTAATGGTTAAGGTGTTTGCCTTACAAACACAAGGTGCAGGGTTTGAGTCTCATAAGGGATAATTGGCTAGGCTTAAAATGGCTCGCAGGGGCAGTTAGCTTAGTACAAATCTATGAACCAATGTTGGTGAGGTTGGATAGGTGGGGTGGAGTTGCAACAAACTTTGAATTATAGGAAATTACTAGGCCACTGGCACTAGGTTGCTTCTAGCTAGCCAATTTCAGCTTTTAGTTCTACATCTTGCACCTATCAGTCTTGTCTTACGGGATATGATTTATAGCATTTAAAAAGAAAAAAAAAAAATATATATATATATATAGGGTTGGTCCCATACTTTTGTACAGATGTCAGCAAGGACTTGAAGGTGGGGTGGTAGGGGTTCTTGGAAGTGCCTCGATGAAGGAATTCTTGGTTTGTGTGCACAAAGAATTTACTCCTTTTCTTTTCTTTGCAGACTGATGAAGTGCAGAGAGCATCATGCAGTAGCCTGGAAGTGGATTTGAAGGTGACGTGATCTGTTGTGATGGATGTTCCTGCTACTGGAATGGAGCACGAGGAAGCTGCATATGGTTGTGCTATGAGGGGTGTTTCAACTGCTGGAGTGCTACACAATTAAGTCATAGGCTGCTAGCACAGACCTGTATCAGCTGGAGGTTTGAAGGAAGGGGTCCCTTTAGGTGATGGATGTTGCTGCAAAGGGGTTTTGAAAGCTGAAGCTACAAGCTTTGAGGTTACAGGTGGGAAGAGATCAGTGGCCTGAAGGGAGCAGAGCTGAAAGATAATGGATTCTGCTGGGTAGATATTCTGATGGCTGGAGTGGTGTGCAATGATGTCTCAGGTGATCATACTCTAATCAGTAGGGCAGGGTGCCTAGTTTGGAAACACCTGATGGGGGTGGCAGGGGTCCTTGCCAGTGCCTCCATGTTAAGTAATTCTTGGTACGTGTGCACATAAAATTTATTGTTTTTTTCTTTTCTTTGCAGATTGCTGAAGTGCAGAAGGCTTCATGTGGTGGCTTGAAAAGGAGATCTGAAAGTAGATGTTTTGATAGGATGGATGTTCTTTCCACTGGAATGGGGCACAATGAGGGTCTGAGTAATCACCTTATTAAGGCATGTAGAGCTCTATGTTCAATTAATGGGAGCTGATTACTGTGTTGGTATAGGGGGCAAGTAAGGAAGAGGTAGGTTGGGGGGGTCAGGTGAAAACTGTTGGGGATGGTTTATGGGGAGTGTGGGGATCCCACGGGGATGAGTAGAGTCACACCATTCAGAGGAGCACAGGAACTTATTAGGTTAAAGTTCTATGGCTCTTGCAAGCAGTAAGTTCAACCCTTGCTTTCAGGAGCTTGGAACCTTAGGGCGGTTGTATATACTCATCCAGTTGTTTGAGCCGTATTTGGGGGAAGGGCCAATGAGGTATTTGACAGGAGGCTAGAGTTTGTTCCTAATGGGTGGTATCTTTGTGGTGACCAATTTGTTCCTTGAGTAGGTGGTATCAATGTTACATACCAGGTTAAGGTTTTACAGAGTAGCACAAGGATCATTTCTCTTGTGGTTTGGGTGAATTTAGTAGGTAGGGTTTTGAAGCATGGAAGCTAGGTGGCTGTGTTGGGGTAATTTTAGAAACTGGAGCATGGTTACAGGGGAGCTAGAAGGATTGAAGAAAGCTTGGTTGTAGGATATGGCAGCGGTAGGCCAGGTCTTAATTACTTACTAGTTGTATAGGCAACATAAGGGAAGAGAGCCTTTGAGAGGAAGGCCAGGTACAAACAGGGGTTAATGATGGTTAGTAGCTTGAGTGTTCTAGTTAGGACAGTTGCTAGGAGGTTCTGAGTGGGGAGGCCTGGGTTCTAGTCTGGATTGTCATTGGGTAATCAATGAATTGGGGGTGTTTATGGCTGGGCATGTAGAGTACCTCATTGCTGAGCAGGGTGAGTTTTCAGGAAGTAGGTCAAGGGGTGCTTTTTTTGCCATTTAAGGTTAGGGCATTAAAGTCTTTGAGTTAGACTATTCCCTACTGTAATTGGGTTACTGCATACTCAGAACTGGGTAGTTTGGTGGGCTAAGGTGATATGCTACAGTTGAAAGGCTTGTGGCTATAGGTGGTCATTCCGTTCAGGTTGAGCCATGATTAGTGGCTGGAAGGAAGCGGTTTAAAAAGGAATGTATTCTCTTGGTGTGGATGTTCTAGTGGTACAGTGGAGTCATGGGTAATCTTACTTACTTTATTTAGTTTCATTAGGGTGTGTTTCAGGGATGGTATGCAGGATTCTAAGGGCTTTACACATGATGGGTACACCGAATGATGTTTGTTTAACCCTTCTCGTTATGGGAGGTAGTTGGTTGAACAGTTTTGGGTAGAAGGGAGGGGGAACAGCCTGGTCAGGCTGGTTGGTGGAGAAGAAGGACAGGCTTGCCCTCTTCTGTTCCCCCTCTGGTGTATGGATTTTCATTTCAAGGAGCTGGGGAAAGGAAAATGAGCAGCTGGAGGAAGCTTGCTGAATAGATAAGCTGAGGTAAGGATGCTGCTTATTTGGTTGGAATGTAATTCAATAAATGGTGTATGAAGTGAGATGGGATGCTGCTTCATAAGTAAAGTAAGTGAGCAGAGGTATGGACCCTGCTTTCTGTGCAGGGTGAATAGGTACACTGCCCTGATTAGCATTACAAGGATGGTACTTCATAAGTAAGGTAAGCAAGCGGAGGCATGAATGCTGCTTATTGGGGCAGGGCGAGTAGGTACGTAGTCCTGTTGAACATTACAAGGATGTTATGCTGTGTTTAGAATCAACTATATTATGGTCAGTTGCAACTAATAAAGTTGGTGAACAAAATTATGTTATGGAAGTTTTAATAAAGGTTGTCAAATGTCATTCGGTGTGATGTGTTTATTGAAGGAGACCGGGACAAACACCTTTGCATTTAGTTATCACTCCTTCACATCTTTTCTGTCAAACTTTGCATTATTCAGTGCCAAATTCCTCCACTCAAGCATTAATCTTTAGCTATTTCTGATATTATATATAATTATATACAAACTATTAATACTAAAAATATTGTAGCCAGTGTAAATTATTAGCAACCAGTATGCTTACATTTTACAATACTGCATATACTCTATACTGTATTACAGTTTTCTCACCCAAAATTACAATAGAACCAATGAACTAAAAATATATTTATTTTTTATTTATTTTTGTGTTGATAATCTGTTTATTATGGTAGCTTTTCAGTGTTCACTTTTACTACTGCTTTTACAACTACTGCACATTTAGGGTTGCGGACAGTCTAAATATATACTACACAGAGAGATGATATATTTGTTTCTTCCCCAAACAGAATATATTTACTGTGGCTCTCCAATTTCTCTTGTTAAAATTAATCATGTTAGATTAATCTTGTTAAAATTATTATGTTAATCACTGCATACAATTCTCTATTACTGCCATGTAACTCTAGCATAACTACTGTATTTCTTTTTTTTTTTTTTTTTGCCTTTAACAAATGGGTCAGGCCATGGCTGAAAAGTACACAAGAACCAGTCCATGTACCTGGTTAATAAATGGTAACTAACTAACTAACTAAAAAGTAAGGGTTGCACACTCTCCTGCAATCACTGCAAGCAGTGAAGGTAATGTTCAAATAAAGGAGAGAGTGAAATAATTGACCTCAGCAGTACTGACTAAGAATTAATTAGGATGACTGACACAATATATGATAATTAATCTAGTTTATGAAAAAAACAAATACCCTCAGATTCAAAGTTAATAATGCTAACTCAAACATCGAAGGGGAATTACTCCTGTGTTAAGCTTCTTTACCTAGGAACTGTTTGGATGAGTAACCAAACATTAGACAATGTTAATTTATTTATTTGCCAATAAGGTAAGTGAAGAGTCCTGCAAGACCCATTTTAGTTTATAATGGCTGAGACCTCCATCCATCTATCCATCCGCAACCTCTTATCCCATTTTTAAATATAGAGTTTAGGTGTCAGTTCATTACTGCCATGTTCACACTGCTGGGTTGCTTAGTCTGCAGCAGTTGTTCTTTCATATCTCACATACACAGTAAAATAATATCTACATACAACTACATGTCTTTGGAATGTGGGAAGGAACCTGAGCACCCAGATAAACCAACATCAACATAGGGAGGACATGCAAACTCTGCACAGAAGATCCTCAAAGAGACTCGAACAGGAGAACCTCTTATTGTACGGTGACAACTCTACCCACTATGCCACTGTGGTGCCCTATTGGTCAAAATAATGTGCATGTATATGGCTAGGAAAAAGAAGCCTGAGTATCTGGAGAAAAGATCATGTAAACACCACACAGGCAATAATCTTTGTTGTCAGTTTGAACCAAATAGCATTCCACAGCTAGGCAGGAACATCATATACTATGCCACTACAATATGCATCGAAATTAAGTATTATTTTTATTTTATTGACTTGTTTACCAGATAGGTTGACTTGATGCAAATGTCCCGTTTCAAGGGTGACCTAGAACTACTGCCTGTTTAAGTGACTTGTGCAGTGTCACAAAACATTTAATGAAATTCAGGTTAACTGGCTATGGACTGCAAATGCTTACATTGTCAAAAACACCAAACCTGTTCAATCTGACTTCTGTAAGTGATTAACATGCTTTTATCTTGGGTAGTTTTGGACAGTTAAAGTCATTTTGCCTGATTTTATATCTGACTTACTATTTTCCAAAGATGATGCAATGATATTTAAAGAGACTGTTTTTGTACCTACTTATAAGATTTAGAGTCATAAAATGTGTTTCTGATGTAGCATCATAACATCTTGACTCTTCCATTATTTTTTCCTTGAATTACACAGCACATTATATGAAATTTATTAAGGGAAGTGAGCAGAAGTGTATTCTACTGAATAGGCTAAGATTTATCTGCTCTTTTGAAACAAAAAATGATAGGAATTATGAAGGTTGGTGCCTATGTGACAAGATATTTGAACATTCTAGTATAAGTTTATAAGACGGCATCACAAAAGTTTAAATGATATACAGACTAACTCCTTGAATTTAATGTTTTTATTGTTCATTGCTTTCTGCTGCCATGTGAAGACATAGCTATTAGTCAGAAATGTATTATTTAATAAGACAATGAAGAATATAAATGCCTAAATTGCTAGGGCTTACATTAAAAGATATTGACTTAATCCTACATATTGCAATAAACTGTGGACAGATTCGCTTATAAGCTCTTCAGCCAGGTAAGTCAGGAAACTAACAAAAAAAAATACAAATAACCACTTCAGGGTATTTGAAACACATCAAAAGCCTCTGGTATAGTAGCAAACAGTGTCTTCATAACCCTGAATGAAATGTGTAAAGAAAACTCAAGGTAGAAATAAAACATCAGAATAACTGAGTGTTTTAATCAAGCAAAAACATTTTCAGAACATGGCAGATTCAAATCAAAATCCAATATGTGAACTATTATCTGCCTCACAGAAGGAAATAAAGGGGCAGCTGACATTAGCTAAGCAATCTTTGGCCTACTGATTGGTTTTTGTAGTTTATAACAGGACTGTGCAGATTTCTTTGCATATTGCTTTTTATTACTTTCATTTTATTTGCATTTCCTATCACTGGTCTACAGCTCATTCTTTCTTTCTGGAAGGCAGGTGGTACAATTATTGGCATTTCACATGCGGAAGGGGGAATAATAATAATAAAAAATAATAAAGACAACAGGCAAGCTAGTGGGGGAATGGTGAGAAAAATTTCATTAGGATAATACAGATAATCTGTATGTCAGCAAGATAACCCGCTATCCCGCAGTTGCTGATAATAATATAAAATATCCCAAAACAGCAAGTTAATAATGTACTAACTTTCAAGGGAAAAAATGTCAATAAACGTAATATTGGGAAATGGTTGCAGTACAGTATCCATGCAATGTGTGAAATATGAAACAAAATATTAAAAACAAAGGGAGTGCAGTGAAGGTAAAATGCATAACTAATATTGCCTATCATTCACTCTATGGTACCCTGCAGCTAACAGATGTCCTTGACCCGACTTGGCAGATGCTTACAAGTGGCAGTCTGCTTTGCAAGGATGTATATATGTCACATGCCAATTATTACTGCACAAGTCTAGTATAAAAATGGAAAAAAATAGTGCGTATAGTTAAGTGACAACAGAAGCTAGAGTGAAATAGTAACTGTGTGTCTGCCAGAGTGCCAAAATATTGCAGCTGGGATCTTTCAGTTTAAAATACTTCAATACATGTCATCTGGCTACAGTTCTCCTTTAAGCCTCATTGTCAATTCCTCTACAGAAAAAAAGGAACTAATTAAACATATTAGGATACAGGGTAACCTAAAACTAGATTTTTGAAGTGCAGCCTTTGAATTAACAAAGTCAAGTGACTTTAAATCTCACAATATGTATATCACTGTTCTGTATTTCAGCTAACATATTTTTTATTTTTAGTTCAAGACAATCTTCAGCTTTGGCAAATGAAAAATATGCTAAGTTAAGTCTTTCACCAAAATGTAGTAATCAGGTAGAAATGTGTAACAACGTTATCATTCACTTTCACATTCAAGTACTATTTATGACACTGGTGGAATTCTGGTTGCAAGTAAAACTGCCACCGTTTTCTACTGAGACTCTCTTCATGACGTGTTTCATTTATAAATTCTTTAGTATTATGTATGAATACCTAAATTAGTGTACTATTATGATTGTAAGATGCAGTCTCCTGAATATTAAAAAATACAAAAATTCTACAAGGCAGAAGTTGTATACATCCTGAAAAAGGTATGAAAAACACGGTAGCTATGTACAACTGTTCCAAGACAAAAAAAAAATAAGATATAATCATGAAATAAGTACTAAGTCCTGGGCTCATAATACAACTATTGTAAAATCCTCTCTTTATAACAAAATACTTATCACAGTGTAAGACTCTAACTCACACTTTAACAAAATTTCTGGTATTCCAGTGTAGCAATAAAATGCTCGTATGACTTCCCCCTCACAAGAACAGAGTGAAAAGTAAAAATACGCCTGATAAAAAGCAGGTTTTTACATTAAAAGATTCAGACCTGGAAGCTTTGGATTCTATTTCAGAATAAGAAGCAAAAGAAAAAAACAATCTAAACAGTAGGTAGATGAAAACAATAGATTGTTTCATTCAGTCAGCAAGGCTGTGGCTGATGAGTACACAAACACATAGCACTTTCTGGTAAACAGTCTTTAAAAAGTAAAATGGATGTAAAACTGCTTATCTCCTACCAAGTCTACTATAGCTCTCTGATCCTCATCAACATCCAAATCTCTCTCCAAACTAAGCTCGAAACTACCTATAACAAAGTTGCCAGATCTGCCGTGAATCAAAGCTGTAGATCTTATCACTGTCTCCCTTTAAAACATTTAAACTGTCTAGAATTACCCCACCAGCTTTTCCTCTCACAACTTCAGATTATCCACTCTGTCTTGTACCAACCATCTTCCAGTCCTTACTAGCCTCCTCTTATCTCCTGCTACACTCCTTCTAGGACTCTCCGAAGTTCAGACCACGACCTACTACAAACCTATAAACCCAAGAACAAAACGGGTCAAAACCACTACAGCTACTTCCCTACCATTTCTTGGAACAAACTCCCATTGCAAATTAGATCACTTAAAATCAGCCACCAAAGAGTACCTAAAAGTTGCTGGTCATGCCATTGTTTTCACCCTTATAAACTGTCTTCCTCTCCTATGTAGATCACGGTCTGCTCTCACTGGCCTTATTTCAGTTATGTGTCAGTACTCTTAGTCATTTTATCCAGGTAATTACCTACCACTCAATCTTAAAAATATTTCTACTGATATACTACCTGCATGATCTTCACTAACTGTAACTACCTTGGCTGTACTTACAAACTTTGCATTCTGTTTCTGCACAAATCTTAAGTTAAATGTCATCTCTAACACTGTAAATAAGTTTTAACTTTTACTGTTCCAACTTGAAAATGTTAATGATTTGTTTATAATTACTATTTTCATTTAACGTTTTATTGTAATTTGTGGAACTTTTCTCCCCGGGCCTCTGCTGAAAAAGGGCTATCAGGTCAGCGGGACAAACCTGGTCAACAAATGTAAAATAAATAAATAAATGTAATAGTGGAAGAGATAAGAAAATGAAGCCAAAGACTGATCATTTATTGGACACAATTCCGCAAGAATGTAGAGAATGAAAATTATCTTTCAGAATATTCCATCTCCAAATTCGAATTAGAGAGAGAGAAGGAGAGACAGAATGAGAATTAGCAGTGAGAGAAAAGGTGGCAGATTCACTGACCATATTTGAATTGCTCATAGACCAACAGGTAGATACAGAAGACAGAGCAAGGAGGAAAGACATCTAGATAATAGGGGTCCTGGAATGGATGGAGGGGAGCAAATGAACTAGCCTTCATACTATATGCCACCAAGTCCACTGGGTAGGGCTAACTGAGGATGAGACCAAGATAAAAAGATTACATATGTTCACCCCAGGGGCAAATACCACAAATGAAAAAAATGCACATCTTGCTAAGAGTGTAAAGTTTTACAATAAAACATCATACTTTGAGCAAGACCTATTAGCTAGGGATTATTTGCAAGGTTGGGGACCAGTGGGTATATGTGGACTTTGATTATTCTAGACGTAAAAATCAGAGGAGAACAACATTTAACACTATTATAACAGAACGCAAACTAAAGAGAATGTGATATAGATCTACATACCTTCAGATCCATATGACAGCAGACACATAAACCTTTCATGATCTTAAGGAGGTAACAGAATTTATAAAAAGTGGAGACTCTGCAGAAGAATGACTGGTAGGTGCAGCAGGAGACAGGGAGGACTCTGAAGTAGACTGCATATGTAGTAAGTTAACGGGTTCATATGTTCATAGGTTGTTACTAGCCCAATGCCTACTAAGGCCTTTATAAGCCTAGTCAGCCACCAACCCAATTTGTCCCCGAGTATCTTGAGCATCTATTAGGAGGGGGGATGTTAGTAAGGAGATAGGTAAGGAGTTTGTGGGGGGGATGTTGATTGGAGACCAAGGTTTTATTTGAACAGGATCAGGGATAAGCTCTGCTTCACATGGATAGGGAGCCTACTCCAGAAAAAGTGGATCCTTTGAGTCACACATCTGTCCCTCCAGCATGTTCTATTTATGTCACAAGTGATGATCATATCCTTGGATCTAACGTTTCTAGTGCTGTTTATTTTGCAGATGTGCAAAAGATTCATCAGGGCTGGATCTGAGGATGCCTTTTAAGCCAGGCATAGATGGCTTCTCAGCAGACTGCAGGATAATGAGTACAGAGATAGGGCCTTTAGGTGATCCATGTAGGACAGGGTATTCATGCCAAGGATTCCCCTGGTTTGGAACCTTTGTGGGCATTCCAACTGTTGCAAATGTCTGGTCAGGTACATGCCAAAGGTTGGTCAGTGATGAGTCTGATAAGGGCCGAGTAGAGTGGTACCATAACTTCCTTGGACCTGGATGCCATATCCTTAACTATAGGTTGGGCAACACAGAAAGATTTTCTTATTATTTCTTACTGTCTTTGTTAGATGATCCTCACAAGACAGATTACTGTCTACTTATGTTTCCAGATCCCTAACTACTGGGTTGACTCTTAGGGGTGTTTTAGCGATGGGCTAATTAACTTGGGTGGACAATTTCCCAAAGGAAATTATAATGCATTTCTTGGCACTGAGTTTTAAACTGTGGTTTTGGCAACAGTCATTTGTCTGCGTTAAACCCTCTAGCAAGATGTTGGCATATTTGGGAGGAATCTAAAATAGCTCTCAATTTAAAGTTATTTGCAGGAGAGGGTCCAGCACAGAGCCCTGACATACTCTAATTTAGGAAATTTCAAAACTTCAAATTTCATATGGTTGAGACCATGTGATTGAAGCTCTGAAACTTTGAACCGTTTAAATGGAGATAGCCATACAGTGAGGAATGGTATAGCTACTATTTGCCTTGCTGTAGTGCGATGTCATAGTTGGTATATTTAATTAGCAGGGGGTGTGGGCACCCTCCCCTGCAAAAATGTAAAAAAATTTAAAGATTTTTTTGTTTTTATTTTTTTTATTTACATTTCAAAGTTTCAAAACTTCGATCTTATGGTCTCAACCATAAGTTATTTGAAGTTTTGAAACGTGAAAATTTAGAAGTAGACCCATATGTACATATATTAACAAATGTCAGAGTTAGTTGGTATACACAATCTCTGTTCATGCCAACCAAAATGTCAGCATGTTATAAAGGAAAATAGCTATTTTGGCATAGGCAAACTAATAAAAAAGTAAATATGTAAATAAAGGAATTAATTTTACAAGGAATTGTTATGCTGTTTGTTTTAAGATGTAAACTAAATGTATGAACTGAGCTTTATCTGCTAAACTGAAGACTATTAGCAGAAGAATATTCACATCTAAGAAAGAAAATATTTCTAAAAAATATAGACTATAATTCAGAATATGTTTTTGTATAAAAAGTGCCAGTTTAGATGTTTGGTCATTGTTATATTTATGTTAGGTTTGTTAATGTTAAAATTAATGTTGGTTGAAATAAAAAACACTCTTCATTAAAAAGAAAACAGTAGTCCACAAAAATGTTAACAAATATATTAGTCAGAACAGAGATTTGCAAACAACTAGTTGCACATTATAGGAGAAGGAAGAACTTATGCTTTGCTTTTATGCGGCAAATGCAAAATTCTTCAAACAAGGATACGCAGCAAGAACATGAGAAAAACAGAGTAAAGAAAAATCATTCAGTCTGAAATACTATCAAGAAATGTACACATTAATTAAATATTCCTAAATGAACAAATTAAAACAAAATCATTCATAGGAAGAGCTGTAACAGTGCTTGCTGAAGACGTCTTCCCTAGTAGCACCAAATTATATAGTTACACTGACAATTAAAAGTAAGCATTACTTGACAGATTGAAAATAAGTGATATACTGAACTGAAATACTTTTATAACTAGTTGTGTACAGTTTACCTCTCAACCTTTTAGCACAGGAATTTTGGGCATAGCAGAAAGCAATAGGGAACAAAGGCCTAAACTGAGGAACATATTTTAAGTATTTCACTTATTAATTTTGACCGTTGCTAGAAAAAAATAGTTTTTGTATCAACATGCATTTTTTTGTAGGATACAAAGCCTTTAGCTCAAATGTCTTCAATTATCTATTGACTTCAATCCTCACTGATATGCCAGAAAATGAAAATTTTAAGACAGACCAGAGATACGACAGAAAAATCTGGATGGTCTCAAAAGTTTTGCACAGTTGAGATGTATGTAAATTATTGTATGTAAAACTGCCAGGAGTGTCACCTACGCATACAGCCAGATGAATGCAGGTTATGATGGAGCTGTAACTCCAGCCTCACATTGCCAAATGGGTCCTCACTCAACTTTTTAATTTTTGATTTTTTTTAATATGGAATGAATGAGAAATTAAATGTATTTTGCTACTGCTGTTTTTACTTGATGCACTGGCGCATACAGATGATGTGACATTGCAAGCAGGCTGTGATGAAGAAATTCACCAACTGATATGAGAATGGAATGCAAAATGGAAGACGTGAGGAAATTGAGTGCAGATAAGAAGCTGTCATGGCATCAAATGACAGGAATCAGAAGAAGATGAAAATTGAGATAGAAGGGAAAATACTGGAACTGGTTAACAGCTTCAAGTATCTGGAATGGGTGGTCGAGGAGAAGAGAAGTCTGAAAGAGGGTTCAAAGCTTGAGTCAGTGGGGCTATACCCAAGTGGCATGGAGAGTCAAGGGTATTGTGTGACAGAAGAATACCAAAGCAGCTGAAAAGTAGGGTGTACAAAACAGAGGTATGACCTGTCCTACTGCATGTCATAGAAATACAGTCAGTGAAGACACAGGAGTTCTGGAAGCTGAAAGTGATGGAGGTAAAGTGCTTGAGGTGGATAATAGGATGCATACTGTGGGACAGTTGAAGAAATGAGGACATCACAACAAAAGCTAAACTAGTTCCCATTACAGAGAAGGTCAAAGGAAACATATTAGAAAGTTTTGGCAAATGTGCAGGAAAGCAGAAGACAGTCTGGTGAAGAAGACTTGCGATAGACAGGAAGAGTGGAAGAGGAAATGAGGACAACCTACAAAGATATGGATGGACTGCATGAAAGAAGACCTGCAACAGTCTGGCATTACCATTAAAAAGGTAGCAGAGTGGCACTGAATAGAGAAAAATGGTGACAATTGAAGAGACACCCCAATCCTGTGAAGAAAATGGGGAAAAGGAGATTGACAACTGTCATCAATCCGTCTTGGCAATGGCACTGTCAGCATGCATGTGTGTGTGTGTGTGTGTGTGTGTGTGTGTGTGTGTGTGTGTGTGTGTGTGTGTGTGTGTGTGTGTGTGTGTGTGTGTGTGTGAGACAGACAGGCAAAGACAGAGAGAGAAAGAAGTTATAATACAATACTGTGGCAATGTTTTTGTTTGATCACAATCAAATGTGAGATATATACTGAGAAAGTGTCTGCATCTGGTAGGTATGCACACAGTCTGTGGATGAATGCGAGTGACCCGTGTTGTTGCTGGATCACATTAAACTGTTGTTTATATTTTTGTTGGCTCAAAGTTAAACTGCGATAAATCTTTCTTGGCAATTGCACTGTTAGCATGCATGTGTGAGTGCATGTGTGCATGTAAGCATGCATGCATGTTTGATCATGCATGTATAAATGTGTGTGCCATTTAAAATAAAACAATACATAGTGGATGATGTGACAGTGCTTGCTGAAGAAGGTGAAGTAGACAAAACCTGCCTGAAGAAACATTCCATAGAATCTTTTTCAGTACTGAAGTGCACCGAAAAAAAATGATGTCAAAAAGAACATGGCTCACTAACCTGATTGCAAAGGGCTGCTGCAGCAGTGACTGGCAGCTCCAATCAAGGTGGACAACCTCGGTAGATTAGACAGTATGAGCAACCATGAGAGATTTTTCTGCAGCAGACTTTGCATGAAAGCAGCCAACTAAAAGTCCACCCAGAACCTGCCGAAACAATGTAATGTTCAACAGATACAAAACATCTGCTGTGTGAAATGCTATGAAAAGGTTACAGATCACTTCTGCAATATGTAACACCATCCAAAGGCTTCTTGAAAAATAAATATCATGTCTTATTCCAGCAGAGAAATAAAATGCAGACTTCAAAAGAAAGAAAATAAAACATATTGATGAGACCAAGTTCAGTCAATGTATGCAGACTGCTGCCATCTTGGCTCACTGCAGCCTACTCCTGAATTAGAGAATGCTTACTGGTGATATGATTAACTGCCCACTTTTATTTATTTTATTTTTTATTTTTTATTTTACATTTGTTGACCGGGCTAGTCTAGCTGGATATGTCCATTTTCAGTAGAGGCCCGGGGAGAAAAGCTCCACAAGGATCAGACAAGATTAAAAATATTTAAAATTACAAAATTTTAAGATTAAAAATACAATAACAGTTACAAAACATTAAAATTCAGTTACAGATACATTAAAGTTCAGTTAAAATGAAATACAGTACAAAACATTAAAGTTCAGTTACAGATACATTAAAGCTCAGTTAAGATAAAATACAGATAAAATACCCCTTTCCCCTATTTTCACTATTAATGTTTTTTTTTTACACTGTGGGAAAGTAATAGAAGGAAGAGGAAGATTCCCAGAACAACAAAGTCATTAGTAAGGAATGGGAAAAGAGACTAGTTATAGAAGAGAAGAAAACCAGGAATGGGAGCGAGTAGTAAAGGGGAAGTTACCCCTCTAGCAGAAGCAGGTAGGGTGTCTGTTAAGTCTATCTTGGGTATGCTAAGTCCCACTTAGAGGTAGTAACCTTTGAAGTGACAATAATGTAAGGTGGAATAGCTTAGGAACAATTACTGATGTTGAAAACAGGAGGAGAAAGTATTAGTCAAGATTGGTACAGGGACAGAGCCAGTGGCTAGTAAGATAAAATTTAAGTTTCTTTTTGAAAAGTAAAGTAGAGGAGATACAAGTGAGGTCACCAGGCAGTAGGTTCCAGCTTTTACCCATAGTATTAGAGAAAAGGGAAACTCCTGCTTTATTATTGGTTTTATGTGTGGATGCTAGTAGTTTATTAGCTGGGCGTAGATTGGAAAGATTTTTGTATGGGCTGATAAGATTTGTAAGAATTGGTGTTTTCTCTGGATAATAATGGATTTTATGGGAAATAATTAGTTGCTGAAATAAGAAATGATTGTGTAATTCCAGCCAAGCGAGTTGGTTTAAATTTAGGCAGTGGTGGGTTCTAAATGGGGAGCCGGCAGCAAATCTGGCTATACTGTTGTAGGAGATTGACAGCTTGTTGAGGTTAGTTTTTGATAGATTTGTGTATATAGGAGAGGCATAGAAGAGAGTGGAGATGAGGTGGGTGTGGGCAATAGTAGTTCTGGCTGTAGGAGTGAGGAAGGGCTTAATTTTGTAGAGGGAGCCTAGCTTTCGGTTTACTGATTTTATTGTGGTATTGATATGAGTATAATAGTTAAGGTTGTGGTCAATAGTAACCCCTAAGAGTTTGGTTGCTGTGTCTGGAGACATGACTGTGCCATTTTTGGATTTTTTAGAGAAGTGAAATGGGGTTGACTTTTGTGTAGGAGTAAATAGCAGTAGTTTAGTCTTTTTAGGGTTGAAAAGGAGACAGCGCTGTAAAAAACAATCTTCTACAAGCTCAAAGACACGTTGGGTGAGGGCATGGAGTTCAGATGGAGTTGTACCTGAGGAGATTAAAGTGGAATCATCAGCGTATTGTATGGTTACAGCTTGGGGAATATTAATAGCTAGATCGTTGATAAAGATGGAGAATAGAAGAGGGCCTAAGATACATCCTTGGGGTGCACCAAAGGAGACAGGAAGAGGGGTGGATAGAGTGTTTTCCCAGAGCATTGCCTGTTGCCTATTATCTAAGTAAGACTTGAACCACTGTAGTGCTTGAGTGTCAAGTGAGAGGGATTTCAGAAGATTCAAAAGTATTTCATGATTAACCATGTCAAACGCTTTTGAAATATCAGTGAAGATAGCAGAGGACAGGATATTATTGTTACGGTTTTTGTTGATGTGATCAGTAAATGAAAGGAGGGCAGTAGTAGCACTATGGAAGGGTCAAAAGCCATGCTGAGAGATAGCTAATAGGCCATTTTGGAGAAGGTGGTCAAGTAGTTGGCGGTGGATGCATTTTTCCATGATTTTAGCTAAGCGAGAGAGTAGGGCAATTGGACGAAAGTTGGAAAGTTCTGTAGAGTTCCCACCCTTATGAAGGGGGATAATATGTGAGATTTTCCAGGTGGTTGGGATGGTACCTTCTTTTATGGTTCTGTTAATTAGGATTGAGATAGGGTAAGCAATAACTTTGGCTGCAATTTGAAGATACTTAGCAGGTAGCAAGTCTGCTGAGCGGGTAAAGGGTTTGAGTTTTTGTAGTAGGGTACAGATGAGGGAAGTAGGAACAGGTTGGAGTTGGAAAGTGGATGGAGAGGTAAAGGAGGAGGGGGCAGATTCATGGATACAGGAGGTAGTGAGTTGGCAAGAGACTGGATAGCTTCAGTAAAGAAGTTGTTGAAGGAGTCAGCAATTTGACTGGGAGTGACTTGGGTCATTCCAGAGGGGGTGGGTGTCTTAGTGCTGCCTGGATGAAGGAGTTGATTGATCCCTGACCAGAATTAATGTGGGCTTTGTTGGTTAGTTTGCTGGAGTTGAAAGAAGTTGTTTTTTGTCTAATAGAATAGATGCTTTAGTTGAGTTTCTACATTGTTTAAATTTTATGTGATCAGATAGGTCCTTTAAAGAACGCCATCTAGACCAAAATTTGTTTCTCAGCAAAATCTTTTGTTTGCTTTCTTTTGTAAGCCATGGTGCAGTTTTGGTCCAATTCCTACGGGTACAGGAAGGGGCGTGGAAGTTAAGGATTTCAACGAACTTAGAATTGAAGTATGCCACTGCTTTCTCTAGTTGGAGTTGTTTCAAGGGTGACCAGTTGCATAGGCTCAGTTCATTTTGGAAACATTCCGGGTTAAAGTGTTTATTGGAGCGAGAAGATCTATAGGTTATAGGACAGGGTGTATTGGTCTTATGTCGAATTAAATAAGTTAGAGAGTGATCACTGATGTCATTGGGGAGGATGCCTACCATGTAGATTGGGGACTGAGTATTTATAAGGATCCAATCAAGGATTGATTCTTTGTTGGTGGGTTTATGGATTTGAGTGGGTGAGGTGACAATTTGAGAGAAGCCATGAAGGTTTATGTGGTTAGAAGTGTTACCATTATTACAGGTATTCCAGTCAATATTAAAGTCGCCTAGGACAATGGTTTCTTGAGGATAGTTAGTGGACAGACAGCTGAGGATGTTTTCAAGGGAGTTGATGTTATTACCTGGAGGAAGATATGAGCATAAAATATAGATGGACTTACAAGTATTTAGTTGTGGCTTGGTGAAAAGAATTTCGGGATTGGCATTAGCTGGAGGACAAGTGTCTGGTAGTGTAAGTTTGAGCCATGTTTTATATATTAAGGCCACATGCCCTCCCTTCTTGTTAGGGCGATCAATTCTTAAAATACTATATCCTGGAGGAGTGATTTTGTAGTCTTGGGTAGATGGTTTTAGCCATGTCTCAGTTAAACATAGAATGTCAAAGTTGTGTACCTCAGGTAGGGCATGAAGGTGAGTTATTTTATTGTTAATACTACATATATTTAAATGACCTAATAAGAGGGAGCTAGGAGGCTTTGTAGGGTTGTGTATGGAAGCAGAAGAAGGATTGATTGTGTTGGTAGGGGTGTTATTGGTAGGGCCAGGGTTGGGATGAATGTCACCATCTATAAGGAGGTGAAGGTGTAATCTGTAAGTGTGAATAAGAGTAAGATTCAGTAAGTTATGTGTTCTCTTGACTTGGTAGTGTTTGTAGGAAATATGGGTGTCTCTGTGATACATTGGGAGGAAATAGCTGGTTGTGCATGTTATGTTTATGTGTTTCAGGGTGGTTGATAGAGAAGGAAGGGATGTTTGTTTTGAGGGCTGGTGGAAGTTACAGCAGTGAAGATGTTCATAAGCAGCTAAGATATACGGAAGGAAAAGGAGAGGGAGAATTGAGAAAAGAAGTAGGGGTGTAAGGTATGGGAATGTAGGTGAAATAGGCATAGTGCTTAAGAAGTAAAGAATGGGGAGTGAAAATGTGAGAGTAGAAGATGTAATGGGAGGAGTGGTGAGCTAGAGGGAAAACCTTAACGGGGTGTGGAATGTGATTGGCTGTTAGGGGAGTAGGAGTGATTAATGAGGTATAAGGCTAGATGCAGTGGGGGTGTGTGGGATTTGGAGGTAGGGTAGGGGAGCAGAGTGAGCCCGCAGGGCAAACGGAGCAGGAAGAGCCAAGTAAGGAGGAAAACCAGCCTGTGAAAAACAATCAGTGGAAATTCTGACTGCTAGAGGTAAGTTTAGGTGCAGGTAAGTAAAGGAGGTGATAGATGCAGTAATAGTCTGGGTAGGTTGGGTCAATAGGTAGATGAAGGTGAAAAATGGAAGCTTAAAGTAGGTCTAGGCAGAAATAAGTAAGGTATACAACTAGTTACGTGCAATGAAATAAGTAAGGTAAAACTAGTTTCCTGAGTGTTTCAAAAATTAGGGAGTGGAACAGATGAATAAGGAAGAGTGTCCAATCTAGTGGGTAAAAGCTATAGTACAATATTAACACCTGGAAAGAAAGAAGTGGATCTAGGATTAGGGGAGGAAAATAGTAAAGCAAGGTGAAGGCTGTGAGAGGGGGTAGGGGGGAAGTAAAGTAGTAGAAAAGAATATGGCTGCTGGCTATCCTGGTAATGGAGGGTTATTAAATGAACTTAATGTTTAGACGAATATACTTTACATAAAGCAGCTAACATACTTTCTTGCTTTCTTGAGGGGATGAACTCGGGGAGAGGTTGGCTTCTATTCCTTATTGTAGGAAAAGGCAACAGGTACTATTGTTTAGCAGGAATCCTGGTCAGCAGATAGGACAGGTACATAACCCTAATGCAGGACAGGGACAGCCCACTGATCACTTTTATTGCAACTGTCAAGTAAAAAGTGACGTATTACTTTACAAAATGAGCCATAAGAAAGGAAGACTGTTATCTCAGTTCTAGAAATCCACTGAGGAATATTCTAGGGTGATTCTTTATCAAAAGTGTTGTTTTACTATGACATCAATCCAACTGGTTGGTTGACTTAGCAGTCTAGGACATGAGTGCAGTTTTACATAAAAAAAGTCCTGAAAAATATCTCACACATCTCAAAATGGCATCTTACACACATTTTTGAATGACTTAAAACTGTGTGCCAACTACGACTGGCTAAAGTCTTTGCAGATTACATAAAAATTACATCTGGCATTGATAAATATACAAAAGGAACATTTACAGCAGGAAATAAAGCATCAATAAAACATCAATATCCAAGATAAAGACAATCAGACTGAAACAACAGGGTATGAATAAATATATGAGAATAACTGAGGACTCAGTAATATAGCATGAGCACATGAGAAAAAAAATCAGTAAAGAATATTTATGAAGACTGAAAATGTTAATATTAAGAATATTTATGAAGACTGAAATAATGCTAATATTTGTTTTGGTATCTAGGAACAAAGCATAGCCTATAAATTAACTTGCCTTTCCTGTTTTGACTGACAGTTTTGGAGTAATTGACCAGCCATAAAAAGTGTTGGATCACTTGGAAAAAAAAAATACTGTTTCATGCCTATCACATAATATATAAAATTAGTGTATACCAAGGTTATATATTCCTCAGTCAGAAGTAGTCAATGGCCTCCTTGAAAGTGACTACATGGATACTTCTGCAGTTGTGGGACTGGGTAAACATTTCTTGACATTATTAGATTCAAATCATGAAATGTCGTAACATGAAATAAAAATGTCTAAGATGACATCCTTGATGAAATTAGTAGAGCATTTTAGATGTGATTATGTTTGTATGTTTGAAATTCAGTCTAAAGGTGGACAGAAATATGTAGCAATAGAAATGTAATTAATAGTAAGAAAGATATACAAAGGATGTCACCAGAAGAAAAGAAAATTTGAAAAACCACAACTGTCAGAACTAAGTGTTGAGAACTGCTGAAAACATCTGCAAAATGATTAGCATCAGATCCACTACATCCAAGGATTTAAACCTTGCTTGTCACATAAAAAAACATGTTGACAAGGCAGATACGTGTCTCAGAGGATCCACATGCTCTGGACCATGTTCCTCATTCATGTGAAGCAGAGTCCATCCCTAACCCTATTTAAGTAAAAAAATAAATAAAATAAGTATATATATATATATATATATATATATATATATATATATACATACATATATATATGTGTGTGTGTGTGTATAGCATATATATATATATATATATATATATATATATATATAATATATATATATATATATATATATAATATATATATATATATATATATAGTCACTTCATAATCTCGAAATACTGAAACATCAGATTTCAGTACCTCGAAACTATGAAACTGAATCCACAAAACACTGAAACT
>NC_056730.1:131432149-131489649 GCF_019279795.1 Protopterus annectens | reverse complement strand
AGGTTAATTACTCCATTGCTAAGACATCCCTAAGAGCTAACCCAGTAGTTAGGCGATCTGGAAACATATGTTGACTATAATCTGGCCTTTGACCAACAGATATCCAAGGTAGTAAGAAAATCATTCTATGTCACCAACTTGTAAGTAAGGGTATGGCATCTAGGTCCAAGGATGTTATAGTACCACTATACTTAGCCCTTATCAGACCTGTCATTGAGTACAGCGCCCCCTTCAGAATGTACCTGACCACGTATATGCAACAGTTGGAATGTCCACAGAGGTTCCTCACCAACAGAATATGGGGTATTACCACATTGCCCTATATAGATTGTCTTAAAGCCTTATCTCTATACTCAATTCCTACAGTTTAGTGAGAAGCAATCTATGCTTGGCATATAAGGGATTCAGAGATCCAGCCCTGTTGGGCCTTTTGCACACCCGCAAAATGAATAACACCAGAAACACTAGAACCAAGGATTTACACTTTGCTTGTAACATACATAGAACATGCTGGTAAGACAGATATGTGTCTCAAAGGATCCTCAGGCTTTGGAACAGGCTCCTAAATTCAAATGCAACCTTGACTACTGGACGGAAAATCGAAATCTCACCTTTGGTCTCATCCCCATGTCTTAAAAGAAAGAGGCCGACAGTAAATATTCCATAACTAACATACCCCTCACATAACCTTTAGCAACCACCTAACTAACATACCCCTCCAAATAGCCGCACACAGTACATGGGGACACAGTTGGGTTGGATTATGATACCAGGGTTATGAAGGCCCTGGTGGTTGTTAGCCTTGTATATACATATGAACCTTTGAATCTAATTAGTGAGTCTGTAGGACAGCTGCTATAAGTAGTGAGATTACATGACAGCTATTATAATCAGTGATACTGCAGGCCAGTTGATATAATCAATGAGACTGCAAGTACAGCTGTTAAAAATCAGTGAGACTCCAGAATGGCTATTGTGATATCAGTGAGACAGCAAGACAGCTACTATAATAAATAAGACTGTAGGACTCCTGCTATAGCCAATGAGAGTGCAGGACAGTTGTTATAATATCAATGAGAACCACAAACAGAAGGGGTGAAGTCACTTAATTTCAGTGACTAACCAGCTTCTGTAAGTGATATACACTAGTACAAAGCAAAAAGAATTTTATTCACTTATAAAAACAAGATTGATTTAGCACTTTCATCCCACATGGGGGGGGGGGGGGCTTCATCAGAATACCTACTAAAAATATGTCTTCCCTTATATACCATCAGTTTCAACCAATAACTAATTAACCTAAAACTAAATCAATTAAAATCAAATAAAAGACATTTTAAAGTGATACAAGCACATTAATACTAATCTGTAAATATTCATTAATCACTTATTCCCAAGTCATGGAAATAATATTACATCGACCAAACCAAAATTGTCAACACCTGTTACAATCAAATTGCAAAATTTGCTACCGGTGCCCCCTACCAAGCCCACCACTGTCATTCCCTAAAACAACTTGGCTGGCTTGAATTCCCTAATCTCCTAAACTATCATCAACTTTCCTTTGCCCATAATCTCCTACTACTCCCAGGCAAAACTCCAGCTCTGGCCAATCTACTAAAACTAGAAGCTAAAACTAGACAACTTCGCTCTAGAGACAAAAAATGAATCAAGGTCACCAAGACCAAAAACACAGCAGAGGACTCCCTCTTCCATAACTACATAGGCAAAATTTGGAACACCCTACCTACTGCTATTACCTCAGCAGGCTCAAAGATTACATTTAAAAAACTCCTGAAAGAACACCTAAAGCACACATGGATATGAACATCTTCCCCACCTGGCTGACTCTTGCCCTCTGACTTCAGCTTCATTACCAAAACAATGCACCTTCTCTAGCTTCCTTCCAGTTCTACCTCTAATTCTACCCCCTTAGTCAATATCCATATGTCACTGCTAAGACACTCTGTTATCTATCCACTGCACTTTTCTCTTTACACCTCTACTCTTACTCTATACTTAAGCTACTTACTCCTCCTGCTTTTCTTACTTAACCTGTTATCCAGTTTCCCATCTCTGTCTCTTCTCCTGCTACTATACTCCCTAGTATGGCTAATCTTTGCTCTCTTTGTTGCTATACTCCCTACTGTGGCTAACTTGCTCACAAGTCAAGTCAACCGTATAAAACAATAAATGCAACCCTTACTAACAATGTTTAACATTATGTAATGTCTCAACCTAAAAGTGTAAAAGATGTGTTCAGTCTATGTCAATATGTTAAGTACTGAGCTTCAATGCTATGTTACTAGCCATTGTTAAGTTTGGTACTATCTATGCAAATTTGAATGCTTCTGTATACATCTTATATTTTGCTTAAAATTTAACTGTGGAGCTTTTCTCTCCAGGCCTCCACTGAAAATGGGCATGCATCTGGTCGGAATTTCCCAGTCAACAAATGTAAAATAAATAAATAAATAAATAATAAATATGTCTATGACCTGATAAAACATACTTATACAAAAATTACTTAAACATCTAAAAAAAGTTTTATTAAAAAAATCATTGATCACACCAGCATATATAAGTCTTAGCTTCATAACCAGATGTCAAAAGTTTTAACTTTTATTAATTCAAATATATTAACTTTACATTGTATGTATTTTCAGAGCTGGCCTTAAAGATAAGCTGTCATTTAGTCCTGTGGTTCACTTCTAGAAGCTGGTTAGTCACTGAAATTAAATTATTTCACCCCTTTTCCTTGTGGTTCTTGGTTTTACAATAAGGGGTCTCTCAGGAAAGAGTGTCAACTGATAATGGAGCAGCAGGAAGAGGCGATTTCTACATGCCTTTTTTTCCGGGGCTTGTGGAGTTTCAGTGGTTACAAAAACTGTAGCTCTCAAAGGAGAGCCAATTATATTAGTTGAGTTAAGTTAACAGAATTTTAATGGAATGCCTAGGAGTAATTTTAATTCCAGCACTGTATTCAACTGGAGCCTGCAAGGTTCCGGGAATCAATCTATTTCCAATAATAACAGTGGCAGATTAACAAATAGAATGAGTGATTGTTTTATACCCCCCAACAGCATTTCAATAACAAAGAGTTTGATAGTGGATCAACAAATGGATGGGAATACTTTTAGTAGGTATTCTGATGAAATCCCCATTGTGGGATGAAAGAGCTAAATCAGTTTTGTTTTTATACAGTACATGAATAACATTTTTTATGCTTTGTCCTGGTGTATATCATTTACAGAAGCTGGATAATAGTGAGACTGCTCTGCAGCCTCTATAAATGGTGAAACTGCATGAAATCAGTTGCAATCCTTCGCACTGCATGACAGCTGATATACTTATTGTGACTGCACGACAGCTGCTATTTCATCTCATTTCAACTTATTGCAATAAATTTGTTTTACAACAGACAAAAATAAATGTGCAATCTCTGGCCTCGGTGTAGTTGGCATTAAGTGCTGACAAATCCTGTGACTGCTGGGAGGTCCCCAGATTATCTATTGATGAGTGAGCCTCCAGAAGCTGAAGCATGTATTTAAATAATAAAAAGTTACTTTTCATTTCATGATTGCAAGCCACTCAAAAATTGTACATTTATTATCAATGCTTGCCTGCTTCACTCAGATGGTCAGCTTCTACTTTTTTCTATTTTTTATTTAGGTCCACTTCTTTTGAGCATGTCCCCAACTAAACCAAAACATTCTATTTTCCTTAGGATGTGGTCATACTGGATAGATAAGAGAAGGATAATTTCTTTATTTAGTCATTTTCTGATCACCTGGTTAATCAAATGCAGGGTCATGGAGAAGCCAGGGTTAGTCAGTGCATTCTGGTGTTTTTATAACTGCTGAACTTTTACAGAAATCAAAGTTAGTAGGTGAGTGATCATTTCTGCATGATGTATCTGCAGTCATGGGAGAAGTACAAGCCAAACATGTACCATGTAAGCCATGGTGACAATATGTTTTTTTGCCCATCACAAGGACAGTAGATATCCCCACAGAGCTCAAATTCCCCCCTTACAAATATGTAACAGTACCTCTCACAAAGTGGAACAAATGGGCAAAATGTGTAACATTTACTAATGAGTTTTCCTTGGAAGTCCCCAGCATAGTTAATAACTGTTTCATTTTATAAATAAAGTGTTTTTTTGATAAATTAATATATATGAGTTAATATTTTCAGTATTATTTACTATGGGTATTTTTTAAAAAAAATCTTAACAATGAACATGCACCAAGCCCCTTCATCATAGAACAGTGTGGAACATAGAATTTTTAAGACTCAAAATAGGAAAATTTCACATAATGGGGCATAACTGAAAAGTATGAATTTTCCAGATGAAAGAGGTACAACCGAGTCAACAAATAAGATAACTGTTTGGGGAGCTGTCTTGTTGCATTATTAAGTATTGCAATAAAGACTTCTTATATATTAATTTTACAATAATTTTAGCATATTGGTATCCTAATATAGGCTTCTTTTTAATAAGTTTAATATAAGCACTTTATGTTTAATCTTGTTTTTAGGACATATGCTAAAATAGTCAAAACTTATACATGGGAGCAGTGCCATAGTAAGAGTGGGGTGAATCTGTTCCATATGCCAACTTGTAAGGGATCAGAACAAAAAAAATGTAAAGCAAGATGCACATGTAATTATTTGACAGAGAGTTGTAAACGAATTGTAAACTTGTCATGTTTTTTTAAGGTAAGTTAAATGTTGTTTGTCTTTTTGGCTTTTCCCGGTTAGGGGGTCGCCACAGCGGAATTCTGGTCCGCTAATGATTGGCAGTAGATTTTGACGAAAGCCAAGGTGCCAGCTCAACATTCAACCTTCAACAAAGGCACGCCCATTTACGCATGTCTTTTGAACGCCCACCCAACTGCGGGGAGGACATGCAGACTCCACACAGAAGGCACTCCCCGCACTCCAGCCGAGAACTGAATGGGAGAACCTCTTGCTGTGAGGCAACAATGCTACAAAAGAAAAAAAACATGTAGACAGATGGTTTGCAAACTATATGTGAGGTTTCCAGTACTGGTACCTGAAGTGCATTTCTCTGGTGAGTCTGATGTCTAACATCACAACCCAAAGACTGATTTCCCAGCAGGTCAAACTAGGAGACTAATGCAGGAGGTGGTTTCCTGCTCTGTTAAGAGACAATTCCTGCCCCTGAAAGGCATGCATTCCATGACTACATACTCCTCCCCTCAATCACCATCTCAAGTAGTAGGTGATATTTCAGTCTGGGTAAGCCATCAAGGAATTGCCCTTCCCCCAGATGGGAGCGGAGATGAACTATTTTATACCATGTGGCAAACTATGCTCACTATGACAGTATGCAGATGCAGGCATTGCCCACAGCCATACCTTGTGCCCTCTTACCTGAAGAATTAGTATTAGCCCTGTTTTTTGCCATGCTCACTTGTAACATTGCAGATTTTGTGTTATCATAGCTGAAGTCTGAACACTTGCAACAATACACATACCAAGACTGATAAGTTAGATAACAGTAGCTTGAAAGCTGGAATGCTGAAATATTAGGTTCCATTTATGTTGATTTGGTAAAATTAAATGAAAGTATAAGAACTCCTTTGGAATGAAAATAGAAAGCATAAAAGGAAAGTCACAGATAAACTTCAGGATATGAACTGTTTTCACACAGTGATACATTTAAATTGCTAAATCCATTTCCAAGCTATTGTGCATTGACTATGTGGTCTCATTTTAACATGCAGGGTTTACAGAGATAATTAATTGTTCCAGGTTCTTCAAGAGTCTGGAGATGTTGTGAGCAGGCATGAGATACTGTATAAGGGAGGGTTATATTATACTAGAATGGATCTTCTCCATGAATACTGTAACCGCAAATTGATTCTTCAAGTATGTGGTTGGTCCACTAAATGATTTAACAAGTATGTTTATAGACACTAGCTCAAAAAAAATAATTTAAAGAAATCACTTTATGATAACATGAGACTGAGGAAATGTAATTCCTGTTGACAGTGAACATATTGGATTTTTCTGCATTTTGCTTTTACTAATGCAAGCATATGAGATCACCCTCTCAGAAACCTTTCTCTGGGTGTAAGAAAGGATATACTTCTTAGCAACCATTTTTTTTTTTGGTTTTTGGTGTCTAATGCTCATAGGTGTCAAACTGATACAGATGATTTTTTTGAAGCAGCAGTAAGACTAATCCCCCCACCACCAACTTGGTACTGTATATTAGTTAACTGGATTGCCAACAGTGTGCAGGAAATGCCCACAGCTCTTTCTGGAGGGATTACAGGCATGATGTGCATTCATGACCAATACCACATGGCAAATAACAATCTTTGCTGCTACAAGAGTTTGGAAAGTGGATGTAAATAGCACATTAGACTGTTATTCTGTGCTTGTGCAACACCTGAAATCCACTGTGAAGGGAAATGATCTACTGAGATCAGTTTTCTACCCCTGTGTACAAACCAAGGTAAATATATAAATGAATAAATAATGTGCACACACATGTGCCTTTTCTTAAGACAATTCTGGGTGCAAGAAATAATAAACTTTTCCACAACCCATTTATGTTTTCAGTTTCTTGTGTTCAGATGCATCAGTTATGCAAATGTTTTCTTATTAAAAGGAACTGTAGAAGTAAGTTTTTTTTATGTCCATTAATACTGTATATTAGTTAACTGGATTTCCAAGGTGTATCAGAACATGTATGCATGTCTTTTGGGAGGGACTGCAGTACAATGTACTGTGGTGACATTACATGGTGAAACATGATCTTTGCTGCCACCGGGATTCAAGAAGTGCTTGCATACAATGAACTAGGCAGCCATTCTGAGCTTGCGTAACTCCAGGAAGCCCTGTGAAGTGTAAGTGCCACGTAAAAGATTTATTTTCTCATTGTTTGTCTTTGCTTTGCTAACACCTTTTCCCTTAACATCTTCTTCCTCTTCTTTATTATGGTAACACGTAGTCCTGTCTATGCAGATCAGGTCACCATTTTGCCATTTGGTGAATTGATTACATTGATCAGCGTATCTCAGCCAGTCAAATTACAGCCATTTGGCATTTGCCAACTAGTAGTACATACATCTGTAATTGATAACAATTGTGATCAGTTCGTAACAGCTTGTACAGTGTCAAACTATTCTGTTTGAAAAGTTTTACTGGGTACAGTCTGCCATTAAGTGATGTTATGCCAGTGCATCTTGTAATAAGCAATATGGTCCAGAATTATTAACAGTCTAAAATAAAGTTAAAATACAGACTGGTTCACATATTAGCAGAAACAATATATAACCAGTGCCCCTGACAATAATTAATATTTTTTTTTAACAGGGGATTAAAGAGGTCACTTTACATGCAACACAGCTGCATCCAATGAAATAACATATTTGTTTTGCATATAAGCAGAAGCATAGCTGGCTCAACCAGTTCCCTGTTTTGGCTCCATGAAACAGTACCCTATTCCCTCAACGCTTCAAGAAAAGAGCAAAAAAGAAAAGAAAAAAGCTATTCCACTGTAATTAGCCGATCACTATTACAGTTATATTCAGCCTCCCCCAAGCTCTTTCATGGAAGAGAAACAAACAAAAAAAACTTTACTGTAGTAAGCCAATCACTACATTGTAATGATCTGCTTATTACAATTCAATCTACGCCTCCCCAGTTATTCCATTGAAGAGACAAAAACTACTTTATTTGCAGCAAATGGCTTATTACAGTCAGAACCCCCCCCCAGCTCTTCCATTAATGAACAACAAAAAATATATATATGCTGTAATAAGCCGATGACTCCTCCCCAGCTCTTCCACTGAAGAGAAAAAAATAATGGCCATTAATTGTGCTAGCGCCCCTAGCAGTTCACAAGATGCAAGACATCCTTCCCTACTACTCCCCCACCCATTCAGGCATCCAGTTCCCATTTCTGTGCCCTGTCCCCCGATACTCCTTCTGCACATTTTATTGAAAAAATATTTCTTCTTCTTTTAAACTGTAGGAAACTATGTGATATAAATGCAGTAAACAATTGTTACCGTTTACACCCTGCTTGCACAGAGTGCTACATCGCTTAGGTTTTAGATAAAAAAAAAAAAAAAAGAGAGAGTGATTTTTTTTTTTTTTATTTAAACTGTAGCAGTTGCTACAGCACTCAGATTTGACCCAAATTCAATGTCAGTTTTTAAAAGCTGGTATTCCATAAAACAGAGATCCGGAATAGCTGATTGTACCCCTCCCAGTGCACTGCACCTGAGACAGTATCCCCTCTTGCCCCGCTCTAGCTATACTACTGCATGTATGGGGAAAGGCATACATCATGCACAATATGATTTCCTTAGCAAAGTAACTGTGATTTGCACTGCCAAAAATAAATATGTTAACATGTGGTCTTGCTTCCAGGTCAAAGAGGGAGTAATCTATCCTTTAACAAACATTTTAACTTTTTCACACCTAGTCTGAGTGGAATATCACACCTCCTGGCACCTGAAAAGTTCCTGGCTGAACTTCCTTCACATGAGCTAAAAATCTGAGAATGTACTTTTTCAACTTAGTTATTAACAAATGTATTGTATATGTTTCAAAAATGATAAGTTATGAAAAAAATTAAAATATGAACGTTATTCAGCACATACTCTCCTTCACAATGGTGATATCACTGCATCAGCCAGACATCACAATAATAATAATAATTTTAAATTTTACAAGTAATTAGATAATATATTACTCATAATAACAATTAAGTAATGATGTATTAAAATCTCTGTAACTATAGTAGATAAACCTCAACTATCAGTATGACTTTTCTTTAGGCAGATGTGATCTTCACTGGATGCAAACTACATTTGTAGATGGCATTCCATTTTTGAGATATTTGCAGACGCAGTGGTACGGCGGTAGCGTTGTTATCTCACAGCAAGAGGTTCTCCCGTTCGGTTCTCGGCTTGGCTTGGAAGTGCTTTCTGTGTGAAGTCTGCATGTCCTCCCCGCATTTGGGTAGCATTCGAAAGACATGCATGCGTAAATGGGCGTGCCTTCGTTGAAGGTTGGGCGTCGAGCTGGCACCTCGGCATTTCATAAAAATCTACTGCCAATCATTAGCATACCGGAGTTCCGCTGTGGCGAACCCTTACCGGGAAAAGCCGAAAGACAAACAACAACATGAATACTTTGCATGTCTGAATATTTAATGGACAAATAAATGTAAATATTTGCCACACAGTGCTGCTTAGACATCAAATATCAGTGCAAACATTTTAGGCATTGTGTATACTTTCAGTTAATACCATGGAGTTCCATGTAAATACCCTCTGGCTGAAATCATTAATGTAATTATGAATATATCCCACACATTCATAATATTTCCAGGAAAAACTCATAATATTTGTGCTACCAAGTAACCCACACATCTGATGAGCCATTTGTGACCTTTCTGGTGTCTGGGCATATGAAATACTAAATCACAATCTGTCCACGTACAATATGCCAAAGATATGTAAAGAAATATGATAATTATGTTAATATTCATATTTTATTACTAAACAAGTTTGAATATCTTCTGAATGGTAGTATGCAGACAGCTGTTATCAGTGCCAGCTTTTGCAGCACTATATAAGTTTTCATTTGGTAACATGAAATACCATAAAATTACAGATGATACTGCTGCTCTGCAACAGACTCACCATCCACGTAAAACATAGTTCATCCCTGTTCATACTCAAGTGCAACTTGGATCTGTGCATGGAAAGCAGAAAATGTACCCCGGGACTTCCGCACTGCATGACTAATGAACAAAGCCAGCTTCTAAATGCTGTATCCCCATGCATATGTCCCCTCGAATTCTCTATGTTATGATCTCAGTAACTCTCATTAGGAGTAATATCTAATATGCAACCATGGGATGGGTAAAGCGAGTCTCCAACCAAATGTGATAAGTTAATTCAAGTACAAAAAGGGAAACTGGCTAGGCTTAAAATGGCCCACAAAGACAGCTAGCCTGGTACTTACCTACAAACCTATGTAATCACCTTATGGCTCACATTATTATTATAGGTATTAGCATATACCATATAGTCATAATATTTCCAGCTAAAAAAAATCATAATTTTTGTGTTACCAAGTACCCCATTCAACTGATGAACTATCCGTGACTATTATGGTGACTTGACATATGAAATATTGAATCACAATCTGTCCAAGTACAATATGCCATAGACATATACAGAAATATGATAATTATGCTAATATGGTTATATCTTATTAATGAACAGGTCTGAATATCTGCCGAATGGTGACACATACACAGCTGGTATCAGTGACAACTTTTACCAAATTATGTAAGCTTTCACTTGACACCATGAAGTACCATGTAATCACCTTCTGGTTCAAGTTATTAATATAATTATTGCATATGCCATGCACTCTTAATATTTCCAGCTGAAAAATCATAATTTTTGTCTTAACAAGTACTACATTGACCTGATGAGCGATTCATGATCTCTCGGATAACTAGTCTAACTTCTGTTCACTTTAACTTGGGTCATGAAGTATAGGATGTCAGAGCCGGATCATGGTTAAATGGGACCCTAGGCAGGGTAATGGATCGGGGCCCCCAGTGCACAGCCCCCTTCCCTGCAGTCATTACAGTGTCCTATTACTTGGCTATTTCTCCCCAGTTATCATAAACACTGTTTCATTCTCAGTTTTCATGCTGTTTTCTGCTTTACTTCTAGAATGATTACAGATATTTGGATTTAATTTAAAACTTTTATTTCAAATTTTATAGCACACTGACAGACATTTGATAAACAATTTTGAAAACAGACTTAGCATTAAACTTCTCTGCCCTTGAAACTCATATTCATTGAAACCTAGATTCAAAGAAAATGCATCTGGCAGTGGCGAATAAAGTTCAACTATGGGTGTTTTCAAATCATAGGTTCCTTGCACACATTTTTACAATCATGCAAACATGCAAGAGTTCTTTGACTCACCTTCCTGATTGCATTAAATTACATTCCTTGTATAATGCAGCACCACTTGTGCATCAGTGGATATTTACTTGTATACAGCACCTCATGCTCCAAACGTGCACTGTTCAACTGGCAGTAAACTTATCTAATACTTTCTTACTAACCCGCTTATACAATAAACACACACTGATGCAATGCAAGCTATTTATAGCTGTTTTTACAGCAGCATCACAGGAAACAACCTGGCACCTCCTTGTACAATGCTTGTACCAGTTGTACAGATGGTCATACAGAACATACCAATCTCTGCTTAAAAATACACTTTCTTGCCTTTGCAATGACCTGCACACTTTCTACTTATGACCTCCTAAAATGTACCTCTTTGTCATGAAGACTAAAAATGAGGACACAGCAATATCTCTCGCTCATAGATAATCACACACACATACACACACACACACACACACACACACACACACACACACACACACACACACACAAACACGCACACACCCTCTACCAGTTTTGGATGCAGATATATTTGTTATTACTACTGTTTTAATTGTATGTTAAAGTATCATGTAAACTAAACTTAGTCACAAAATGTTTAGTTTCTCACCAAGAATATGAATGGGCAGGGCTTAATTTTATGCAGCAATTACGAAAAAGTTAGAAGTTCTGCAACACTTAAGTGTGCAAGCAAGGGTTTTCCACAAAATACTTGGTCAGTTCTGTCCTAGAGCAGATACAGTAATCACAAGAAAAACTGCTTAAAAATGAATAATTTAATTATGTATGCATGTAATTAGAATAGACACCACAACAGTATAAAACTAGCTCCTTAAAATGTCTCATTTTCAGTTGTAAACCACAAATATGCTCAAACAAAACCCAAATTCAAGTCATAATACTCAATAAAAATGTTAAAATCGCATCCATACAAAAGTGCTGCACCCTTTTCAGGGCTTAGGAAGATCAACATACAGAATGATAGAATACATCCCTTTTCTTTAAGTAATGCAAGATCTTAGCTCTCTAGAGACAAATTTCCACAGCAAATATACAAAAAAGAGTTTGTATGCTGGCCCAAATGAAGAAACGGGATCAGAACTGTGAACCACCCTGTTTTTCTATCCTGTTATTAATGGAAGAAGGAGCTGTCTCACCCATAAAGAGATGCCTGACTAATCCACTGGCCTGTCTGTGGTGATGTCAGAAGTCTGTTCATGCTGAAGTGCACAACCCAGTATAGGTTTAGCTGAGAAGTCTGTAAACCTTGTCTAAAGCTGTAAGACAAACTCTGCAGTTAAATTTAAACTAAATCGTACTTGTAATGAACATGTAGAATTCTGTTGAGAGATTGGAGGGTGCATTATGTTTTCAATGAAGGAAAACAAACAAACAAGTAAACAAATTCAATGCTATTATGTGGAATTGACAGGGACCTGTGACAAACCCTTTGAAACTGATGTTTTTTTCACAGATTTTTCAAACAGGAAGGCTACCTTTTTTAATCTTTACTTTATGGTAGCATAATTGTGGAAAATAGTTCTTCCATGTTTCAGCTTCTGCAAATTGAATTAACTGTTTAAAAAATCCTGCAACAGTAAGAGCTCTATGATGTGGCCTAGGCATTGTGGGGGACGACTTTTCAAAGTGATGAGTGCTTTGGGTGCCATTTGAGAAAAGGTGTTTAGCTGGAGTTTTGGGTATGAGTGAGTTACAGAAAGCAACAGACATTCCTAATTAGCAGATGAAGACAAGCTGCTCTCTGTGAGGAATAAACTTGTTCATTTAAAACAATAAAGTTCATATACAGAGTATATACGATATACACAGTATCCTTTACAATCTAATTATATTTTTTTTAATGATTGCATTGCAAATCAGGGGACACTCATTTTTGAGACTACTACATGTGTCTGAGACACATTTGCTTGAGAAGCACATCAATGCTGCCACTCACTCATTTTGGCAAATGCTCTAACTCCCTTTAACTCATTTCCCTTAACTAAGTATCTCTGCAAATCATTTCTAGCCCTGCCAGAATCCTATCCTAACCATAAAAATCTGCACTCAGTCCCTAAATCTAAAGTTCTGATCACTTTGTAAACCTAAAATCTCCCTCCTTTATCTTAAGCTCTAGACTGCACCCTAAAACTAAAATCCCCTCCTCTCCCTAAACCTACTCTATCAATCACTCCTTAAACCTGAAATCCCTTGCCCCTTCTGAAACCTAAAGTCCTGATCATCCCTAAAAATAAAATCCCCCTCTACTCCCTAAACCTACACCTAATGTCCCTCTCCCTAGTTCCCTTTTCTGCTTACCTATTCCAGGAGTACTTTCTGACTTCCTTCCCTTTAAATATGAGTTCAGCATGTGTCAGTTGGTTGGAAAATGGAAGATTGTCAGTCAGCAGCACTTCACACTGAGTACTGCTTATGGAACCATTCTGAATGCCTTCTTCTCCAGGGAGAAAGGGGGGGGGGGGTGTCTATATGTACCATGGAGATGTGTCCATAACGTACAGGCAACTTGTGGTTTCCTGTGCTACCTGTGGAAAGTTTGTCTACAATGTTAAAATTAGTGGTGCTGCAGTTTGTAAATGTTCCTTTCATATGCGGTTTGCTTATTCAACTGCAGCTGCAGTTATTCTTGTGACATGAATTGCTCTCTGTAGTGCTGACTACATTGACATGGTCCAAAGCTCTGTCACAATGTAGTAACATTACAGCTAAAAGCTAGCATGTGTATATGTCTTTAATGATTTACAAACTGGCTTGTGTACAATGCCATATATGCATCAAAAGATATAAGTATACCATGTTAAAAATAAATTCCAATATGAGCAATTTCTTGTGAGCCTCTTGCTGGGGGCTCCAAAATTGTTAACACTGTCCTTTGACCCATGTATATTTGCCTAAAGCCAAGACTCTGCACCAGATGACCTGTATTCAGTTAGTGACACAGGCAATGAAGAAAATGTGGGTGGGCAGAAGGGAGTAAACAATTATGCCAGCGTGCCTTTTCTGAGGGTAAGGAGGCAGTCTGGCTTGCTGCAGTAGCAGCATGATGTGGGAAAGCCCTGTATTACAAGACATGTACTACTTGGTCAAAAGATTCTGCATGCATGGGAGTGAGTGTGCCCTGCCCAAAGGTAGACAGGCAGAATTCATAAGTCTGCCACAGTGTAGTGCATTACAGCATGCTCCCCAGCAGCGATACCATGCTGCCCCAGCATCCTGGGGTCTCCTCGTTGGGAGAATGAGGAGAGGAGCTGGTGGCAGCTGATGGTCACCTGCAGGGAGCTAAAAAAAGTAAAAGGTACAGATAATTTACTATTAACACTTTACACCCTCAATGAATGTATAGGTTACAAAGCATACACAGAGAAGACAATCTCTTCTTTGGTAGCAGCTGGTACAGAATCTGATAAGAACAATAAAGTACATCTGCCAGAGTGTGTTAAATGAGTTTCCTTTTTCTTTTAAGATCTGGGTAACATTGCTGTCTGTAATATTTCTATAGTAATACTGCCTTTAATAACTGGCTCTGTAGCAAATGTCTTTCTTAGAATACTACTTCAAGAAGAAACTCACTATAATCTGGTATAGAACGCCTATTTTATTGTGAGTTGTTTTCTTCTGAGAGTCATGATTCACCTTAAGTACTTTGTCTGTTCTGCAGTAAAAAGGGCGAAAGACATATGTGTCTGCTTTGCTAACGTTTGCTAACAATTTTGGAGCTACTTTGGTATCATGCAATTAAGATAAAACAAAAAACCCTAATTATTTCATGAAAATCTCCACATATTCCCAAAAAACGTATGGCATTACAGAATAAATACAGCCATGTTGATCTTCACTGAATAAAGGATTTTCTGTATCATGACAGTCAACAAACTCTGAAGTTTTTAATAAAAGACATGCATATATAATTTGGTTCAAGAGTAAAGAAAAATAGACTTTTATGTAACTGCCTTTGTCCTTTAATAGACTATCCATAAGCGAAAAGGATACTGTGAAGGAATCCATTTGTGCTACTCTGTTCACGTCCCAGTCTGAAGACCATAGTACACGACTGTTTGCAGAGGAAGACAAATGTTGTACTGCATAATTTGAATTTGTACGGTCAGTGCAATTAAGAGATAATGGACAAACTAGTTGTCAAGCAGTGAAGAAAAATGTTGAATATATTCAAGGGAGTTGAATTTAGTGATTGTATGTAAGTTAGCTTGCCTAACTGCTTGCTTATAAAATCTAAAGAAACACGTCAACTCCTTTCCTGTTGGCCATTCTCATGAAGGCTGAGATATTATTACAGTTTTGGCAATGTATGCGCTTTTCATTTATGGTGTTTTGAAACCGACGAAGGTAGACCTAGCAAGTCTGTCTATGTGTTGAAGTGGATGGACTGGATCACGCTGAGTATTTTTAGCTCAAATTAATCCAAAATTGAATGGAGTTATGGGCAACAGCCAAAACAATATGTGGTACCTATCAGGGGAGTTGTGGATCCAGCCTACTGAGGCCTACTCTAATGACCTATTTTAATTATGGGATGGGGTCTATGTGTCTCTCTTGGATATTGTTTTCCACCATAATATCTAGCAATCCTGGGTCAGTAAGCTACTTGCTGGGCAGTGTCCAGTTCCCAGCTTGGGTTACCTGGCATAGCCATTAAGTGAAAGATGGATGTAAAACCAATCAACCTGATAAGAATAATTGAAAAATATGAATTTGCTACATTGCATAAAGTTTCCCTAACAGGAAGTGGATGACATGGTGGTAAGACGTAGAATGCATATCCTTTTGTATCCAGGAGACAAGATGGAACAGGAGTAGAGCAAAGCCACTTAGTTTGCAACCCAGACACATAGGTTCATAGGTGTGTACTAGGCTAATGGCCCTGGAGCCTTTACAAGCCTAGCCCATAGGATTACCCTGGTATAGTGCCACCCGACCTTAGTTCCCAGTGCCTTTGTCGAGTGGAGCCACTGTAGTGATCCCCAGGGAGAATTATTTACTATTTCCCATCCACTCATCAAGATTTCTCTTGAACAGGGCCAGTGAGGTGCTCTGTTTGACATGTATGGGAAGTCTATTCCATTACATGAGCAGTCTCTGGATTATGAACCTGTCCCTCCAGCATGTTCTGTTGATTGTGGTAATGAGGTTGAGGTCTCTGGAATGCGTGGTGCAGAGGGATTGGGATTTCTTTAGATGTAGCATTTCTAACAGAAGGTGGGTCAGACATAGCTTTGTAAGTCAAGCAGAGATTGTCTCTAAGTAGGTGATATGAGACAGAGAATTGTTTGAGTTTTTTCAGTCTGTCCATATAGGATGTGTTTAAGGCCTAGGATCCTCTTTGTGAGGTACTCTTGTAGCCTCTCCAGTTGTTGCAGGTGTCTAGTGAGGTACATGCCAAATGGGGCATTGTACTTGATGATTGGCCTAATGAGAGAAGAGGAGAGTAGAGGGAGACAATGACCTCTTTCTTCCTGGATGCAAAACCCTTAGTAATGAGATGTGCCGCACAGAAGGACCTTCTGACAACAGTGGCAATGTGTTGGTCAAAAGAGAGGTTGCTGTCAACCTGTGTTCCCAGATCTCTTATAATGTCTTCTATGTTCTGTGGACTACTATCGATGTGATAATTCATGGGAACTGGGTTTTTCCCAAAGGGGATGATGACACAATTGTTGGCATTGAGCTTAAGGCCATGGTTCTGACACCAGTCACTGGTATCAGTGAGGCCTTTCTGTAGGATGTCAACATCACTTTGGGAGTTAATAATGGCTCCCAACTTGCAATTGTCTGCAAACTTTGTCAGCCAGAGTCCCTTTGTGTTGGCCTGGACTTCTGAGAAGTAGATACCAAACAGGAGAGGACCCAGGACTGATCCCTGTGGGACTCCACTCATGACTGATCGTCAGTCAGACTTGGAGTCGGCTACTTTCAATACTATGGGTTCTATCTGTGAGCCAGTTTGCAACCCACCTAGTGATATAGGGGTTGATGTCTATCTTAGTGAATTTTTCAATGATTCCTGAGCAGGGAATGGCATCAAAGGCCTTGGCCAGATCAAGGTAGGCTGTATGAACCACCTTGCCTTCATCCACAGCTCTGGTGACTGACTCAAAGAAGTCGACCAAGTTGAGCAGGCATGATCTACCCTTCACAAAATTAACTGTGTGGGATCCAGAGTTTGGAGATTCCCTATATCCTTGTTTATTAGGTCTGTAAAGATGCATTCCATAGCTTTGCATATCCGACTTGTCAGGCTAATGGGGTGTTAGTTCCCAGGTTCTGTAGTTACTCCTCCTTTGTGGACAGGGATGACTATAGCAGTGCACTAAACAAATAAAAAAATAGTATCCAACAGACTCCAACAAGCTCCGAATGGAAAAGGCTGTAAAAGTTTATTATTAAGAAGCGCTTTTCATTGCCGTGTTACAGCAACTTCATCATATATATCAGTGCGCCATTTGGTAGGAATAAAGCCTGAGATGAGGCTGTGATTGAACAGGGCACACAGGTGAGGTGCCCGTTCACTCTGTAGTTCATGTAGAACACAGCCAGGGATATTGTCAGGTCCCACAGAAGCTGCATTCTTGGCCTTGGACAGTGCTCTTTTAACCTGTGCAACAGTAACACTGGGTGCCTGGTAATCTACTGTTATTGTGATTGGCCCTTTGTGGGGGGAGAGAGGGGTAAAGTTGGAACTGAATCTGTCAGCCAGTATATTGGCAATATGTGTTGGCTCGGTATAGGAGGTACCATTGTGCAGTAGCTCAGAGCAAATCTGGGCATTGCCATTGAGATTTTTTACATAACTATAAAAGGCCTTGTGGTTGTCTTTACTATCTGCTGCAATTCTGTTTTCATAGCTAGCTTTAGAGGATTTGATGAAGAATATCACCTTTTTGTTGAGGCTGATAAGGGAGTTTTTCCAGTCTTGGGACTTCACCTTATTCCGCATCAGTTTCCTTCTTTTGTAGAGTTTGTTTATGGCAGGGGCCCACCAAATTGGCTTCCTTTTTTTGGTGGAGAGTGTCTTGGTTCGACTGGATATAATGACATCCATGCATTTGTGTACGTGTTTGTATAGTTTATTGGTGTATGATTTGGTGGTCATGCAACTATTCTCCAAAACTTAGGCATCCAGAGGCAATAATGTAGCAACTGCCTCATGTACACCGACAACCATCTCCTCTTACCTCCCAACACTCAGACTTGTGAGAGATGCACTTATATATCTATATTGAAAGCCACGCATTCTCCGGACAAGACCAGAATAGCTGGTCAAGACAAGCTCAACACTTGCACCGCACCACATGGAACACATAAGCCCATCAAAACACACACCAGCACTGCCTTCACATAAAAACACAAACCACACACCCACTTTTGCAGAGGCTCTCAGTAAAAATCTACCCAAACTGCAGAGACCTCCTAGGCAGAAACGCATTCGACCACTACAACACAACACTAATCGCGAGACACATAATTCTCCTAAACAGTTTGCCACTCAACCAAAGCCCCTAAGGCAAAACAGCATGCCCAGCACACTAGTCATAGGTGACTCGATAGTGAGGCACACTGATGTCCCACTCACCAGGTTGAATAAGGAGAAAGTAACAGTCAGTTGCCTGTCAAGTGCCAGCATCCACCACATAATGGACGCACTAAGGTCCTTCAACAACAGGTACAAATATGACTCTGTCATTGTACATGTGGGTGTGAATGACCTGAGACCTACCTCCCTGGACTACATGAAAAAGACATGGAGGAGCTCTCGGATTATGTAGCCCAGGCGGGTATGACAAAAAAGTAAAAAAAAAAAAAATCACAAATGGCTAGCATTCAATTCAGGTAGACTTCCTCCTACTAAGGAAGGGGCACTGGGGTAGAATCAGAGGTTTCAAAGTCATCCCAGTGAAAGAGATGACCCACAGGATAAACTACAGGTGACCACTATCAGCTGTAAGCAGTGGTCAGACAGCACTCTAAGCTTAATATAGACTAGGCTGAATCCAAGATGACTGAAATGAAAGTGCAAGAGATAAAGGAAATATTCGGGGCTCTAGCATCGGGGAGAAGAGGAAATAGGTGGAGTAGTAAAAAGCATGCTTGATGATTACAGAACAGATATGCAGCTGAGACAGATATGAAAAATAGAAATATAAGATAAGCCGGTGGTGGAATTCAGAAGTCCAGAAGTTATCAGAAGAAAGAAGGAGTACAGGAGAAAGTGGAAGATTGAAAAGACAGATCATGCTAAGAAGGAATACTGTTTGACTAACAAAAGAGGTTAAGAGAACAACTGCAAAAGCTAATAACAAGGCATTACATACACTCTACCAGCTTCTGGAAAGTGACTTAATATATGGCACAAAGAAACTCTATCACATCACAAGCAAAGACTGAAAGATTAAGAAGATAGTCAAACATTTTCTCTCCAGTCCACAGGAAATTAAAGGCAGATGGAAAGTGTACTTCCAGAAGGTTCTGAATAAAGATAACTCCACAGAAACTGTACCACTTCAGACACTGCCTACAATGAAAGAAGGGGAGCCCACTCTAGGAGAAGTAAGAACAAGACTAAGGAAAACGGAGTTAGAGAAAACAGCATGTTTACATGAGGTTACTAGGTTACTGCACATATGATCAAGATATTGGGTGAATTAGGGAAGCATAGCTACTCAGGGTACATATAGAAGCATGGAGAGGAAGGCATTCTAGAGCCAGTGTGCAAAGGGCTCAAGCACTAATGTGGTAGGATAGCGGTATCAAACTCCTGTCACACTGCAGGAAAGTGCTGGAGAGGGTGACTGATAAATACGATGTGTGGTAGAAAGTAAGATGGGAGATGAGCAGAAGCAGTGTGGATTCAAGTAAGTGTGCTGCACAACCAGAATGATGTCTTGCTCTGAGACAGATGAAGGAGAAGAAGAAGAAGGGAAGAGAGGAAAAATAATTTCCATTTGATGTTGAATACAAAAAGCGAAAGTCAAAGTGTAGAACAAGTCACAATGTCGAATCACCTGAACGAATTCAGCAAATTCGACATTGTTGCATAACAGATCACGTGATGGCCGCATAGGAGCTCATGTAAAGGAAACTCCTATACCTAACATCACGTTTTGCAGGGGGGAAAGCCCCCCCTGCACCCCCCTGTGGGAGGCTGCCCCCCCACACCCCCTGCTAACTATATATTCAAACTCCAAGATGGCACTATAGTGAGGAAAGGGATGAATTTCGCAAACCGCACTGTACCACGATCTCTGTACAGTTCTTCAACTTTATAGTAGCAAATGCACAGTGCATTCGCTAATATAAACTTTTGAACACTGAGATGTTCAGCCAGTTGGAAATTTGAGCAGCTGTGTTTCGAGTTTTCGATCTGCAGGCATCTCAACTCAATAGTCTGACATTAAACTATATATATATATATATATATATATATATATATATATATATATATATATATATATCAATAAGTAGGGGTGAAAGACGGATGCCTCCACTGCAAAAATTACTTTTAAAAGTTTAAAATGTGCAGTTATAACAAGCGTCTTGTTTGATGTGTTTCACTTATCCAGTTTAGTGTCAGGTGGTAATATTTAATTGAGTTGCAGTAGATGTACTTTAACCAGATGATATTCCTTGCACTTGAAATAAATCAGAGGAAGGTAAATGATTAGACAAAACTATAACATTGTGTAATATTCAACTGAACTGACTATAAAGAAATTATAAAAGTTTTACATATAATTTCTCCCGTAGATCTGCAGCAGTCATCTAAGCTTGCCTTGATGTTATAAGAAGGATGTGATCTATCTGAAGGGCAGCTCCATAACTATCAAAATGAAATGGTTTCTGGGCAAAGTAAACTAGTGACAAATTGCTGTATAAGTAATCAGTGAGAAAGTCTTTTTCCTAAAATAATTTATTTTGCATGTCTTTTAGGTGGCAGCTACTGGCAAAGACATTAACATCATAAATCTTCATAAATCAATTTACTCTTTTTTTTCTGGGGAGAGGGTATCATTTTTACCATCGTCCTAATGTACTGTGTTTGTATAATGAGACAGTTGCCTTTTCGGGTTCACATTTCTTTTTGCATAGCAATCATGGCCTTTCATAATGCAACTGTCCCCTTGATCCCATGGCTTTGATGAATGAAAGGTGGAACTACCATTACTGTCAATCTGAAGTGAAACTAGGGTCTTACTGACACTTACAAACAGTAAAAATAATGATAAGCACTCATTTTTTAAAAAAATGTTGTTGCTGCGTCTTTCGGCTTATCCCGATTAGGGGTCACCACAGCAATTACTCCAATAAAGAAGGGGGAAAGGGGTAATTCAAATCAAGTGAAATTAAGGGATGTTTATTTGACACGAAGCACTACATGTATCATACCAGTAAAAATTACTGTCATAAATCTCAGCTTTAGCTTTCTCAAGATAATTAATGTATACAACCACACATACAGTATAAACAGTAAAGGCCAGCACCTTAGACCATATTAAACAAATATTCCAGGCTGTATAGCTGCATTCTCTCCAGCAGTTATATCATTTTTACCTCTGTGCTCATATTTCCTAATCAGTAAGTATTTCTCTCAAAGACTTATTTAAACATTTATTTACTATAGCTGTTTCTGTTGCTATTCAGCTGGAGTTGGTATACTACAAGCAGTACTGCTTGATATCATTTTTAAATAGAGAATACAGTTGAAATGACAGAGAGTATCCGTGGCAGTAAATCTCTTTGCTACTTTGTTGATAATGTTAGCAGAGCAAAATTAGTTGTTGAGTCTGTGGTGCACTCTTTCTTGAACAACTTATTTCATATCCCTTTAATCTTTGAAGCTGGTTTTTGTGATACACTGCATATACCTTACACACAAGTCAAGGAGCTGTTTTGAGGCCAAAATCTAGTAAGGCTTATTGACTCATGTACATGTAGGGGTGTTAATACCTACTGGCAGTGGTAACAGCACAATCTGCACACAGCAGTGACCCATTCATTGTTTTCTTTCTTTTTCCTTTTCTTTTGTTCTTTTTTTTTTTTGAACCAGTAATTGCAGTGACCATCGTTAGAGGGTATTCCCATGAATGATTGCAATAATTACATTCCTATTAGCCTTATATGTTCATTGTGATGAGCTCTGTGATAGTTTAAGAAATAATGCCAACAGTAATGTATCTACTGCTGTCATTCACTGACAAACCTGTACCCTAATCACTTCAAATGCCAGTGCAATGAAATACAGAATTAAAGCATGTGCACCTTTCGTTTTTATTTCTTTACTTTTGGGCAGTGACGATGGTATATAATGTTCGTAGAAGTAGTGCACTATTTTCCTTTCTTTTTTCATGCCAGTAATTACCATGAATTATGTGGCATCATGCAGTCCAGGAAACTAGTGAGGATATTCAACCAATTTACACAGAGCACTATCTGATTAAGTGACTTCTTTTGAATCACACAGTAGCAAATGGAGTCTGAAAGACTAAACCCTAGAAAACAAGGAACAAGTCATTAACAATTAATAACCATAATCCTCTACTCTTACTGACAGATGGGGATTATGGAGTTGATCATGAATGACAGTGGCAAATATATTACTGTGGTCATTACTTCTTACAGTTTATTCACAATCACTTCTGTAAAAGTATAATAAATAGTGCCCACAGTAATGTATTTGCTGTTGCCATTCCTGGACATCACCACAATCAGTGAAATTACTGGTCTATTCATTCTTGTTTTTTTTTCCCCCCCTGCCATTAATTACAGTGAGCTGAGTGGGTGGGAGTGTCCCTGAATGACAGCAGCAGATATATTAGTGTGGCCATTATATCTTGAATTTTGTTTATGGTAACTTGCAAATAATACCATCTGTATTGTACATACTACTCTCGTCATGGGCAACACACATCTCATTTTAACTACTGGTACAATTTTTCTTTCTTTTGTGTTTTGGCACAGTGAGATCACAGTTATGTGTGTGTGTTTGTTTCAGTGAATGATATCAGCAAATCACTACTTTAGGCAGTCTTTTTAATCATTGTGAACAGTGCCTGTCTTCAGATATGTTTTTTTCTCTTGCAGGCATTTTTATTTTCCTGGCAGATTATCAAATATCTCCTTTAAATAATCTTTAGCTGTGTATATGTTGAAATCATCTTTTTATAGTCAATATTTTGGCTTAATATCTCAACCTATACATTAGTATACATTGTAAGTTAAGGAAGAAAATGCAGGTAGCCTTTGAACAGTAAAGCATATCTAGTTCCTTTGATTCTGACTGTGCTCTTCAATATTTATTCAATAAATTCTGTTATACTGTAATCCGTGCCTCAGGAACAGGGCCTTTATGCTGTCCACAGCTACTCATTTTCTTTTTATCAGTGTGCTGAGCAATACAGAAGCAATACGAAGAGACACAGGAAACAAATAGGTTGGAGAACTGTTGTTACATCTATTAATAACTGGACTGATGAGATAAATAATGTTAAACAAAGAGCAAATAGAACACATTTAGGAAAGGACATGTCTATTGTCTGTAAAGATCACACATCCTATATGAAACAAGATGATTCCCCTGACAGCTTTGGAATTCTGAATACAAGTACTCAGCACGTTGAGGATTCAGAGTGTTTAGAACGAAATAAAAAAAATAAAGGAGGAAGTTCACAACAAATAACAAGGAAGAAAATGAGACTGATAAATGTCTGTAAAGTAATGAGAATACATCCTGAAAAGGGCTGGCTTTGTTATGTAACACACAGATTACAGGGAATGATAACACGTTTCTGTCAGAAAACCTTCAATCTGCAGAAGAGGGCAGCATGTTTCCAAAAGAGAAGGTAGAAAAAAGAAGTAAGGGGCCAGGTGAAAAGGAAGAAATCAAAATTGAACATGGAAGAATTGCAGAACGTTACAGTAAGAAAAAGGAGGAGAAAGGTAGATGTTGACAGCATGGCTCAGGCTGTGGATGTATAAAGCCAGCTGGATGAAAACCGCATGCTTGCAAATGTAATACATAATGAAAACAGAAGGATTAATAAGACTAATGGTGATTAAGATCATTCCTTTCTAACAACTTATAGAACAGATATTATTGAATTAGAAGTTGAAGATTCTTCAGATCTGGTCAGAAAAGATAGTCTTGTAATTGGAGATTCAATTATTATAGGAACTGATATTTACATTTGTAGAGAAGATAATGAACAGCAAACAGTGCCATGCTTGGCAGGAGCAAACATAGAAGATGTGTGACAAGTCTTAGAATGCTTTAATATAAGGAAGTGCAGGTCAGTACAAATAATCTCATCTGCAAGGGCTTTCTGACTGTTAGTAGGAAACTTACAGCCCTCTTAGATACATGTGTTAGGATGTATTTTTCACAAATCACATATAGAAAAGACAGTCAGTACACTGTGAATGAAAAGATTTTTTAGGTAATACCTGCATGAAAAAAAGTCCCGTTTTAAAAAATGAAAATGTGTAAAGATTTCAAGCACACATGTTCAGACAGGATGGCATGCATTTGTCAAGATCAGGGAAGAGAATTTTTGCAGCAGATATTTTGCAATATTGGACAAACAGCAGGCAGGATTTTTGTCAGGCTGACAATTTAATAGTTCACAGATAGCAAAACTTGATGCATCTCTGATAGTTGTTTTTGCTAGGAGCATTAATAATGATTTTTTTTTATTGAGAAATTTGCTACATTCACACAAGATCGATGTTGTTATTGTTTGTGAAACATGCTTAAAGAGCAATGACTAGAAACCAGTTTGGTCAGGGTAGAAATGGTTTTACTATAACAGCCATTCTAGCAAAAAATTGGGTGGAGGTGTTATGATAGTGATTAAAGATAGTTATGAGACCTGTGATTATTACATGTTCAGTGATAACACCAGTACTACAGATTGTGTAACTGTGACAATAAAGACAACTCTGGATCATATAATAAGTGTTGGAGTGTATAGACCACAAAAGTCAGGTGCAGATGGCCTAGAAGAATTCATACATTTCTTGTATGAAACAGAGGAGGGAAGTATAATATTAGCTGGGGACATAAATTTACCAGAAACAGATGGAATAATATTGATTCAACAACATTAGTAAGAAAATTATTCTCAACATAAGCTCAGGAACAGTAATTTGTGGATTTGTTTATTGCTAAGTATGAGAAGGTACAACAGAAAACTCGTGAGATACCAGATATGACTTTGCAAGTTAAAAGGAAAATTAATTTGCAGTTTTACACAGATTAAATAATGAAGAGAGAAATGGAGAAGTATTTGTGAGACAGGTAAGGCATTATCTGAGGTATGATGGATTAAAAAGTAAGATTGTTAATTCTTTAATGTCAGTTTATTACAACTCACGGGTGGAGTTAATGATAAATGGATGGATGGTGCATAGACTGAAGATGATTGAGGTGTAAAGCAGGTTTGCCCACCTACTAGAGTTATATTTAGTCAAGTTATGAATGCAGGGTTGCTTATGACTGAAATAATTATGAGATGCAAGATGTGAAATAAATGGTGAAGAGGATTCCAAGTGATTTGGGCTTATATAGATGATGCGATTTTAATTGCTAGAAATGGGTTATGGGGTCATCATCATCGATCATCATCAGCCTTGATTTTTCCCATTTTTCTACATGGTATCAGTCTGTTGCATTAACTGTCACCATCTCTCCTTATACAATGCCATGTCTGATTGCTTCAGGTCTTCTCTCACACAATCTATCAATCTCCTGCAGGATGCCCTCATTTCCTTTTGTCTTCTTCCTGTCTGCCCCCAAATCTTCTTTGCCAGATTGCCTTCTGCTTTCCTACACATGTACCTGAACCACTGTAATGTGTTCTGTTTGACCTTCTCTGCAATTGGAACTATTTGGACTTCTGATCTGATGGCCTCATTTGCTTGTCTGGCCTCAGTGTACATCTTATCATCTGTCTCAGGCACTTCATCTCCATCACCTCTAGCTTAGTAAACTGCTCTGTCTTCACTGCTCTGGTTTCTATACTATAAACTAGTACTTCTTGTGCTCTTCTGTTACATACAACCCATGACACTTGGTGCCATTTAGTTACAGCCCTGCTGATTCTAACTTTGACGTCCTCATTTAGACTTCTCTTCTCCTCAAACAGCATTCCTACATACTTGAAGCAGCTAACCTGTTCCACTATTTTTACTTGTATCTCATTTCTCAGCTTCTTCTGATTTCCCCATTTGCTGCCATTACAAGTGTCTTATCTGTACTGAGTTTCATTCCATGTGCCTTTAGTTTTGCATTCAATTTCTCTATCATCTGCTAAAGTTTTTGTTTGTGGCCTGCATGTAATGCTATATTGTCTGCATATAGCAGCTTTGTTGATCTGTCCCCACCCTACCTCTCCTACCTCCAATTAATAACAGTACACAAAATATATAATTTTTGAAACCACTAGACTGTCCTGCTCTTAGGTCTATATTTACTTACTACCATCTAAAGAGGCCTCTCAGATCTGAGAATCAGCACCTTCCGCAGGTTCACAAACCAAACTTTCTAGCCAGCTTCTTTATTCATGTTCTGTAGACAAGAATGGGAATGCCTTGCCATTAATTATTAGGACTACTCAGAATCTTTCTTCTTTCAAAACTTCTCTATGAGGTTACCTACCTTCTGGGTGGACCTGTGCTTGCACCAATTCTCCATCATGCAAAGCCTGACTGCCTTTGCCTAATGTGGATATTACTTTTTCTAAATCCACTATGTACTTATTGTCTGGTGAAAACCTCACTACTCTAATGTCAGAAAGTTTTATGTAGTGTAATCATTTTTACTTATTTTTACTATCTTACCCTGTTCTACTCTTTTATTTTCATTGTACCCGATTTGTCAACTTCTATTTAAACTTTATTTTTATTATGTTTTATCTATCTGCCTATGTTGCATATACTCTGTGACACATATTCATATTGTTTGTTTTCTCCTGCATGTTCATGTTATCATGCAGCTTTTCCTCCCAGGGGTTCCACTGAACATGGGCTCTTAAGTGACCCAGTGGACTATCCCTGTAAAGAAATGAATGAATAAAAAATATCATGTGTAATAAACTGGATCACAGAGAATCATTGTGTTCTAATAAAACTTCTAACTTAATGGACAGCAGTCCTATAAAAAAACTTAATGGAATATTATGTGGTTATATCAAAATTACTACAGATTAATAGATCTTTTGACTATTGGAGGCACATTTAAGTAGCTGATATTTTTGGAGAGATTGCAATTTTCCCTAAATGCCATATAAAAATGCAATAAGTTCACCAATATGTTAACATTGCTCATTTCCAGTGGCAAAATATTGTAAGATTGTCTTCCTATATTCTGTGATGCTCCAATAGTGGTCCAAATAAATGTTGGCTAGAAAATATGCTGGAAAAAAAGTGTCCTATTAGACCAAAAGATTCTGGCACTGTCTTAACCTGAGTGATAAAGATATTACCACAAAGTGCACTTCTTTATGTCAAGGAATATTAAAAAAAAAAAAAAAAAAAAAAAATACTAAAGCAATGAAATGCTAATGTATCTTCTTTAATACATAATTAACAAAAAAAAAAAAGCTCAGTAATATAACATCAATTCCTCAGTTATTACATTTACAAAGACTGCACAATAATACCAGAACAGTATAATACTGTATTTTCTCATTTGGACATGGCAAGGGGCTTAGCATTTAGCAATTAAGCTGTGAAGCAAGCATTAGTCTTCTCCCATGCTCCCACGAGTATGCATTCTGCCTCATTGATTATATTGAGCATGTTTTTTTTCTTTCTGTTCTTCATCAACAAAGTGTTTGGTAACTTGAAAGATTCTAAGAGTAAACATCCCAAAACACTTAATGTACATATATCTCATTCGAGCCTATAATGTCTTTTTTGTATACTTCCAGTTCATACCCATAACTCATTATGGTATCCAGAACTTTTCTGGGTATGGCTTCTTTAATTAAGTCACTTACCAGTTAATAGGGAGTAATTAGAAAAAAGAAGGAGATATTAACAAAATGACACTAAGATTGTCAGTCTAGGATGTTCTGCAGTGTAGAAATTAATCTTTGTTTGCCCCTTATGATTCATATTTTTATATTTATGTTCATATTTTCATAATTGAGAGACTTACATTTTTATTGAGGTGTATGGTGGGAGACAGGACAATACACTGAAAATGATGGTTTATATCATACTATACAGGAAATATTGCAAGTTGTTTGTTAGTAATCATGAAAATAAACAATATTTCCATACGAGCTAAATACTTGTTGTCATGTGACTGCTTATGTCTGGTTAATAAAAATGTTCTAACAATATATGTTTAGGTTGTACAGGTAACAAGATATGAGCATTTGTGAAAGTTTAGGAAAAAAAGGTTAGAGTTTGTGCACATTATAATACTATTATCACTGTAAAGAACACATCTTACTGATAACATTGCTATTTGTACAGTTTACTAGTTTCTATTGTTCGCAAAATATTTGCATTTGTTTATTTATTTTAGACTATTTAAGTTTATTTTTCAGAAAATGCTCTGCAATACAAGATGTGTGTAGGCTGCTAGAGGTGTGGCATTCTACACCAGATAAGTGTTAAAGAGATAAGCATGGTGCTTATGTAATATACTTGTTTTCTAAAGTTAATCCCATGCTACATGTGCTCAGACACCCCTCTTACAGCAGATGTTATGAACAGAGGAGGAAGTACAGGCAAATATAAATTTAGTGAGTATTGCTTAGCCAAGAGGTCATTACATGCAGTGATGATATTCTATGAAGGACATTTTAGCCTTAAATTTTAGTCACAGGGACACTGTGGGCATTGCAGGTGCATTATAGGGAACTGAGATTTTGTAGCAAAGCAGTGAAATACAAGCAATAAGTTATGAATGACTTTCTAGCCTTGAACTTTTTATACTTTACAAAAATACATGTCAATACAGATCCTAGTACACTGTCAATGTTCTTACTGTATAATATCAGTATTTAAGAAATGTGCTTGATCTTGGGGCTTTGTTTTAAATTATTAATAAGTTTTTTTCCCACTAAAAGGCTGAGAGGTGTCAGTGCAACCTAACTTGCTTAGCAGAAGGGTGTGATGACTCATAAATAATTAGTTGTCTAATTGTCATATACGTGGGGAAGGGGAGGCAAATGAGAATAGCCTGGGGAAACTGCAGAATCACTTTCCAGGCTTTCTCCCATATAACACATGCATGCTCTCACAAGTCTAGATAATTTATAGTCCTAGATCCATCTACTGCATTCCTTTAAAATGGTGTTGAAGAAATCAGAGCATTCAGAGAAATCCCACACAAACACATACAGGATATACCAACTCTATACAGAAGGAATCCCAGCTGAGAAACGAACCGGACAACCTTTTGCTTTGAGGTGGCAATGTTAGCCATTGCGCCCCTGTCCTGCCCTGGTATAATACCTATAATACTTTGGTTGCCACATACACCAGAACTAATTAAAATGCAACCACGTTGCTTAGCAGGCCAAGTCCTGGGCTTAGTTGTATTCACATGAGATACCGATTGTCTGTCTGCCTGTACAGGTAGCACTTGTTGCACCACAATATTGTCCTCTCTGTGTTTGTAAGGGATTTCTCTGAATGTGCATGTGTTTTATGGAAGAGAGACTGGCAACCTGCTTCCATTTCTTCCTTTGTCTTGTAAACAATGCAAGAGCATGTGGTTGTCTGTAAGAATTACTCTAGGAGTTGGCTGTAAATTGAGACAGAGAGAGATAGACAGAAAGGGAGACAGGAAGTAAGAGCAGAGCAGCATCTTGGACAGCTGATAGACAGTGAAAAATTAAATTATCTTCATCAACTGAGCATGATGCCATACTAGAATCAGTCCACAGTATTCCAGCCTGCAGAGAATTAGGCCTCTGCTCCAAGATTACACCTCCTGAGAGCAGCCCTGACTGGGGGTTAAGCCAGAACTCCTGGTTGTTGTGGTGAGGAGAGGTCTGGGTGTGTTGGTTGATGGTCAGAGCAGTGGTGAGTATAACAAAAGGGTGGATGAGCCTAGTAAGTGTGATAGAAGGGGGCATGGTAGAGACACATGGTTTTCAGTACAAGAAGACCTACTGATTACTCTGTGCCGTTTCTGCTTAGCGCTGTGCAGTCCCAAGTGATGTACACATTCCAGTACTGACAGCATATCACACATTCACACACAGAATTCTCTGACTACAGTATTACATCCCTAGTGTATATATATTTTAGGGCACAGTAATAAAAACACATCATGAATTCCTATACATTCTTGCCTTCCAAATTTAGAGTTGCATAGTATTAACAACACTCCAAAAGTAATGTTCAGTACTCTAAACCTTACTAGGTGACTGGTATGTGCAGAGAAAAATGATTGCAACCTTCGCTGAATACAGAAAGCTATGTTCCTGTATCCTCATAATCAGCATATATTTAGACCAGTATTACAGTAATGAATAGGTGGGCCTAAAGTCTAAGTCATAGTAGGTAGTGCAGTTTATTGGAGATATTGAGATCATTTCTTAATATTCAGCACTCAGAAAGTATCAAAATGTATACCAAATGTCCAAATATGGGTGTTGTAATTAATGTCTGTATATATTAGAGGGTGATTGTTTGCATTTGGGCATCAATGAAAATTTTAATTTATGTCATGGAAAGTGGGCATCCAAAGTTGGTGTATATATTGCGAAATTTATGGGATGGTCAAGATTTTATGTAGGGAAAACTGAAAGATGTGCGCGAAAACATATATATGGACATTTGTATGACATCAACAATAAACATTTTAATAATTAATGATCCAAAAGAGAAGCACAGGAGCAAACCAAGGCTGACAACAAAAATCAACATAAATCCAGCAGTCACTGAGGCTTATTCAAGCAGCAGAAATAAATGCTAGTTCAAACAATGACTGAATCTGTGCCAAAGACAAGTAAAATCCAAGCTGTTTTATTGGTAAGCACTTTCACCCTGTAAGGGCTTTGTCAAACCATAAGAAACAAACACTGAATAAAATAAAGTCACATTTTATAAGGAAATAGGGCTGACATCACTTCCTGTTCCTGATTAAAACTTTTCAGTATGCAAAAATAATACGTCTGTAAAAAATGCATATAGAAAACTATATATATATATATATATATATATATATATATATATATATATATATATAAACAATATATATATATATATAAAAATATATATATATAAATATACATCTGTATATAAAAGCAAATATGTTAGGGGAGGGGATATATGCAATTACACTGAAACACTGGAATTAAAATGGATTATCAGACTTAGAGCAGACCGGAGACCAGGTTTGAATGACAAAATTCTGTTGAAACCTGTTCTTAAGAATAGGAGACTGACTGTGAGATAAACATACATATTTTAGAATGTTAATAAATGTTTTATATTTGCCTTTGTATACAGATGTACATTTTTTATATATATATTGTTTATATATATAGTTTTTTGTATACATTTTTTATAGACATATTATTTTTGCATACTGAAAAGTTTTAATCAGGAACAGGAAGTGATGTCAGCCTTATTTCCTTATAAAATGTTACTTGATTTTATTTAGTGTTTGTTTCTTATGGTTTGACAAAGCCCTTACAGGGTGAAAGTGCTTACTAATAAAACAGCTTGGATTTTACTTGTCTTTGGCACAGATTCAGTCATTGTTTTAACTAGCATTTATTTCTGCTGCTTGAATAAGCTTCAGTGACTGCTGGATTTATGCTAATTTTTGTTGTCAGCCTTTGTTTGCTCCTGTGCTTCTCTTTTGGATCATTTATTTATTTTATTAGTAACAGGAACATTTGGACCGTGATAACACTTACTCTAATAGTATATTTTAATAATTAAACACGTTTTCTAGTACAGTCAATGTTTAGTCTTTAAATCTGAAGTCTAGAACGTTAGGAAAAATTTATGAGGAATTGATTTGGGAAGCCTGACTGCAATATAATGAGATGTTATTGGCAGTTTAAGTTAAAAGCCTCAGCAGCCCCTGGCTTGAATGGCATTACATCTATTATTCCCCTTCATAAGATAAGAGAAGGCAAACATTAATATGCTACCTAACAAGTGCTAATATATTTGGATGTGTTTTTATTAACAGTACTGGTTTTCATTACATGTCTGTATGTATATAGGTTATGTTGATATATATAATTTTTTCTGCTTTTTTTTTTTAATTCTTCTAAAGGTTGTGGCATTTTTAATTATTTAAATTATATTAACATTAATTGAATAAGTTTTTTGATTGGTTGTTTGTAATGAGTTTTAGTATAAAGACATGTAAATTGCAGGGGGTTTTGTTCTGATGAAGTCTCCATGACAGGGACAAAAGCACTTAACTTTTTAATTAAAATGTTATTGTGCATGCTTTTGTCAGACTTTATTTTTGGAGACAACACCAATATCCAATGGTTCCTGCACCAAGCATTCTTTTCTGGGTTACAAGTTTTATTTGAATGCTGGTTTCCATTTATTTTGTGGTCATTTGGTTGTATTCTTCTGAGGCAGGTGCCATGGATACCTTGGATTCATTCATTGGTTCTCCCACAGCTAAAAATAGCTGTTCATTTCATAATGTGGCAGAGGAATGGCCCAACAAGAAAGGGGAGTTAACCTAGTTAGTTGAACTCCTCTCTCAGGTGCTTTCACAAGATATAACTTCCAACTTAGGCTCCTCAATCCATTTTAATAAAATGGAAATGTTAGCAAGCCATAAGAATATATCTGCATATGCTTCTGATTTGGGGCATTTGGTATCTATGCAGAATGGTATGGGCCAGTAGTTATAGGTTATGGTTTCAGATGTATGAATTAAATGGAGTTGCAATGTGGATTTTAACAATGTGCGGCAGTACGTGGCCGAGATACTTCCTGATGGTGACAGTACTCCTCAGCGCCCCTCTACCACTAAAGGAGCAAGATCTATTAATGGAAGTAGTTTATTTAATTCTACCCATAGTTTTATTAATAAGCAGTGTGACTTGGGTGACAGTGACAATGGTGGACAAACACTACAACTCTGAGAGGCAAGAATTTTGACTTTGGCACCAAACAGTTGGCTACTAATTTTAATAAAGAATCCAATGTGTACCATTTTGATTTAAAGGAGTTGATTTGACATTTAGAGAAGCATTTGGCCAGAATGAAAACCCTGCAATTGGATAATTCTTATTTAAGGCATTGTATTAATATTAAAGTTGTTCCACAGGGATTATGTGTTTGCAATATTCCTTTTTGTTTACAAAGTAATAGTAGTTTATATCCTGACTTTATGAGCATGTGCAATCAACATGGCTTTGAACTGATGATTAAGCACAACAACTTAAAAATTGCTATGTTGATGGAAAAATTGAACAGTTTAAATACTAGGATACAAGATATGATTTTTGATCAGTACAGGATGTTTTAGAATGATATTTTAAAGAATGTAAATAAAATATGTAATGAGAATTTGAAAAGAAAACATAAGAAAGTATCAAGGGATGTTTTACAATACAGGAATAAGGTAACTTATCCAGTGAAAAGTTTGCCTGCCAATAATAATGGGGGTGGGTGGGGGTGGGGTAATACCATGGGCTGAGGTAAGGATAGTTCAACAGTATGTGATGAAAATGATATATAAGGGAAATACATTTTGTTGATAAGCTACATTATCATTTGGATTCAGATTATGTTTTGACTGATGAATAGGATTTTCCCTCTCTTCTCAGGTCAGAACAACTAGTGAGTTGCTCCAAATACACAATACATCCTGGTCCAGGGTTAGCTTCCAGTCAGGCTCATCATTAGTTCCAATATATGAACAAAAAGATGGGGAGGAAGTGGAGACATTAACTGTACACCAGGAGAGTGAGGGAATATTGTTTTGACATGATAGATACATTTTCAATAACTCTAGTCATGTTATTACAAAGGTGCATTTTTGTTTATTTCAGAAAGGTTTCCAATTTATGTTCTACAAACGCTGGGATATGTTGGACACCACCATGGAATTAAAGTTATATACTAGGAAGCTGAACTTAGGAGATTTTTTGTGACAACAACAATTTAGTAAAAACAGTGTTACCAACTCTGGCTATGATTAAAAAAAAAAAAGAAGTATATTTAATTCATCCTTACATTCACTAATTCGTGCTTTTGCCTAAGCAGTTTTGAATGATTAACATGTCTTAGAAAAACATTCTAAAATGCAGGCTTTTGGCTACAATATGTCTGCACAGAAAAGGAAAATTATGTATGAACTATTCAATGATGACAACTTCAGAATTCTCAAACCAGATAATGTGGGGCACAATTTTATTTAACACTTCCAATTATTCTAACATACTGACGAGCATTCTTTTAGATTTTGGTACTCATTTACCTGTCTTTAAGAATCAATTGAACGTTGCTTATCAACACCTATATTTAATATTAGAAGATTTGGTTTTGAATAGCAAATTGGATATGAACATCTACAGTTTTTTAAAGGTTCCAAAACCTACTATATTTGGCAAACCAAAAGTGCATAAGGATTCAATGATTCCGCCTTTCACCCTGTTGTACCTGCACAGGGTTCTAAAACTTACCATTTAGCCACTCTGATTGACAGGTGGTTACAAGCAATTTGTGAGAGAACCCCACATTTACTTAAGGGTAATCTTAAGGAAAAGTTATGGAAAAGTAATTTGTGTTTTTTGATTATTGATATAGTTGATTTGTTTTCCTCTATTCCCCATGACAAAGGCACTGAATTATTCCATGACAGCCTTTTGGATTATAATATTTTACCTGCTGATAAGATTTCTGTAATTAGGGAATTGATTACTTTAGTGTTAGACAATAATTATATTTATTTCGGGGGAAAATTGCACAAAGAAATTAAAGGGCTGCCTATGGTCATTGCATGTGCACCCATGTATGCCAATTTGGCATTGGTTTAATGGGAAAAGTAATTTGTTTTTCAAATGTGAATTTTTAAGTATATTAAACTGTATTTATGGTTTTTAGATGACATTTTTATTCCTTGGGATGGTCTGGAAGATATAATAGCACAATATTTTTTATCCAATTTAAACAACACCACAGACTTTTTAAGGTATATCTCAAGTTTTAGTAATTCATATTAATTACTGGATACTTTAATTTCCCACATTAATGATAGCTTCAAGTCACAAATTTACAGGAAGCCAACTTTTAGTAATTCATATTTACACTATAAGAGTGCACACCCTATGCTTAAAAAAATAACCTGGTTAAGGGACAATGTATTTGAGCTATTAGAATGATGTCAGTGTATAATAACATGGTCAGAAAACTGGAAGGGATTAAAAATATGTTTGTTACCAGGGGCTACCCCAAAAAACTGGTGAGATATATTTGTTAATAGGTTAAGAATGGAAGAGGCACTAAATATAAACCCCTACTGGATACTGGTTTGATAAATATGACATGTATTGGTACATCCAATAGTGAGGGTACATTTGAATGGGCTATGATAGTTCAATCTAATTCAGGCATGAAACATTATGACCAAAAATTGGAATATATTTAAGGCCAGCCCCATGGTAAACAAAGTTTTAGGTGATTCTCTGAGCTTTGTCTACAAGACATCCCATAATTTTAAGGGGATATTCAAATCAGCACAAAACAGAATGATGAATTCATACTCAAAGGTCAAAAAACTGGGTGTGTCTAAATGTGGGTGTTGTAATCAATGTCTGTCTATATTGGAGGGTAATAGTTTGCATTTAGACATTGATGAAAATTTTTATGTCATGGAAAGTGTGCATCCAAAGGTGTGGTATACATTGCAAAATGTATGGTATATTCAAGTTTTTACATAGGCAAAACTGAAAGATGGCTGCAAAAATGCATATACAGACAATTGTATGACATCAACAATAAAACATTTTAATAATGCCTTATTTAAACACTTTTCTAGTAGTAGTCAATGTGTATTCTTTACATTTGCTAGTCTAGAACATGTTAGGAAAAATTTATGAAGAAGTGATTGGGAAACTAAACTGAATTATAGTGAGATGTTACCGGCAGTTTAAGTTAAAAGCCTCAGTAGCCCGTGGCTTGAATGACATCTATTATTCTCCTACATAAGATAAGAGAAGGCAAACTTTAATATGCTACCTAACACGTACTGTTATATATTTGACTGTGTTTTTATTAACAGTACTGGTTTTCATTACATGTCTGTGTGTATTTAGGTTAATTTGATATATATACATATATATATATATATATATATATATATATATATATATATATATATATATATATATATGTGTGTGTGTGTGTGTGTGTGTATATACATATATATATATATATATATATATATATATATATATATATATATATATATATATATATATATGTGTGTGTGTGTGTGTGTATATTTGTAAATCACAGAAATATATATATATATATATATATATATATATATATATATATATATATATATATATATATATATATATACTCTGCTGTTTTTTTAACTCTTCTAAAGGTTGTGGCATTTTAAATTGTTTAAATTGTATTGCTTAACATTGATTTAGTTTTCTGGTTATTTGTGATGAGTTTTAGTATAGAGGCATGTAAATTGAAGGGGGTTTTGTTCTGATGAAGTCCCTGTTAAAGGGATGAAAGTGCTAAACTTTTATATTAAAATGTTATTGTTTAAGCCTTTGTCAGGCTTTATTTTTGGAGACAAAACCAATATCCAACAGTTCCTGCAGTGATCATTTTTTTCTGGGTTACAGGTTTTATTTGAATGCCAGTTTCCATTTATTTTGTGGTCATTTAATACATTTGTTATTTTTTGCCACGTATGCCATTTTTTTATAAATCAAACATGTATTTCATATATGCATGCATATATCTCTCATCCTATATCTAGATATATATTTTATATCTATCTACACATAGACACACACACACACACACACACACACACACACACACACACACACACACACACAATCTTTCCATTTAAAAAAAACTGTTAAGATAACACTATTACAAGAATATAAATGTGTGTAATTGACAGATTACAATTGGTTAGGTATGAGCAAAAAGGTCTTTTATTCTGAATAACCATTCTTGTATTTCAGGACCTCTGTCTCAGGGTTATACAAATTTCTGAAAATTATGGCACCTATAGCATAATTCTACTGCTTGTAATTTCAACACTGTACTATGATGCCAGTGTATAATATGCCTGGTCATGTTTACTATTTGACATAATTATGTATGTGCCTTATGTTTTCTTATGATGTTCTGTTTTACAATGCAACATATTACTTGCTTAGCTATATTGTTATGTCTATGTAATCTTTGCTGTCTTTTTCCCATTTTTGAAATTGGTAGTGGCTGAAAAGGGCCTTGCACTAACCCACCCACACTGTTTATAGACAAACAATAACTAATCAAACAATTCCATTACATTTTCTGAAACATGTGGACATTTCAAATTCAAAAACAATCTCAAGTTTGAGTAGTCAGAAAAAAGACACTGCACTACCATAAATCATCTTTTCCTTGCTTGCAGATACCTTGGTAATGCACATGGGTGTGCTTCCAAGAAATCACTATTATTTCCAGAAACTGGGAACAAGTTTTTGCCCCTAGTGCCAGTCCTGTTGTACTATAAACCAGAGACACCATGCAAAAAGATCAGCACATGTATGATCCTGCACAACATGATAAGAACTAGGCATGTTGGCTTTCCAATCTGGGTGGAGGAGACCTACTTTAAGAACCAGAGACAATTGAAACTAACAGAACATGGGGCAAAAAGCAGGACAGCAATAAAGACCTAGAAGAAGAAGATCAACAGAGAGAGAGAGAGAGGCAGAGAGAGAGACAGAGAAGCTATCATTTGGCCATGCATAATTAATAAGCAAGGTGTAGCACAACACTGTGTGCCATGACATGACATAGATACTCCAAGTACAAAGAGAAAAAAAATGTCCTGAATGGGGCAGTTAAATGGCAATGCCAAATCCACATTGACAAGTACATGTTCTTATAACTTGTGGCATCAGACATTGACTCTGTTTGTAATATTTAAGTGTTACCACAGCAGACATGGCAGTCATTTGTACAGGCATCTGGTGACATGCAGAACACCACAGCACAGAACATGCAGGCAGAACCAGGGGTGCACCATAAGACATGCATGTTTGCATCATCATGTGCTACCGACACCTAGGATGAGACCTAAAATTGACACCAGGTGCTGCAGTCCTCCATTCTAAACCATGAACACTAGCAGTGAGAGCATTTTCACATGGGGAGACAGGTATTGGCAAACAAGGTCAATGTGTCTGATAAAGTACAACCATCTAGGTGATCTTCATGGTGTGACACACTGGAAACCAAAGCTGCAAGGCTACTGACCGCAGCTTGCACATTTATCCCATTACTGGAAGCTACTGTTAACCACTGCACACAATGACCATGGTCAGACACACATAGGCTTGCTGTATCCATATCAGTCATGTTTTGCATGTGCAAAGTTACAAATAACACATGCTAATGTAGTTAGTAGCCATTGTTGTCAACTGTTATCTGTGTTTAATCTGAGATCACATGCATGCAGTTGATCATCATCCTCTCCACAACAAGTAAATTGTCAGCATAATTTCTTTCAGCACTATTTCCTACATGAAAAGGATATGTGACACACCATGATGGGCCCTAGTTACATTGCCATAGGACTATGTGTTCCACTGCTGTAGGCACTCCAGAACAGTATATGTACAGATAATGGCAGAGCAGAAATCCTGCACATATCCTGGTCTCCATGGTCATCACTACCCTCATTTCCCACCTACTCTGCTGTTGCTACCTGCCTTTCTGTTTCTGTTTGGCCCTTTTACCTAAAGGGAGAGAGGACTGTGGTGGCTGCCATCATGTGTTTTTTCCTCACTGGAAGTACTGCTCACAGACTCCTTTTGCAGGCTTGTTCTCTCCAACTCATGTGGGCTAAAATGTTTGGCCATTCCTCACTTATCAGATGTGATTACAGTGTATCTGACAGAGCTGTATCTTGTATCTCTGCTGTTATGCCCAGGATGTTGGTAACATTATCATCATTGTAAGTCACCCTTACTGGTTAAGGGAGAAGTCCAAAGTCTCATCCACCTGCCCAAGTGTTGAGCATCCCTGTGGTTAGTATTACTGGCTGACTTCAGCACTATTGGTGCTCTGATGCAAACAGTACAAAGGAAATATGATGTGCATGTAAGTATATGAGAGCTATATGCCTCACACTCACATAGAGAGGCAACAAGCTGCACTAAAAGTCAGTTGCTGGACTGAATACATAGTGTACAAATCCAGAGGGCCCTGCAAAGCATGCATAACTGTATATAAAATTGTGCATGCTGATATATACTCCAGGCATGTGTTGTTGTTTGACAGCATGCATGCAGATGCAGCATACATGGCCTTGGATTGTCAGATGCCTCTGTAGGTACATTCCATCCTGATGGAAATATACACGTCAGCAATGTTAAAATAATTTACATGGTGGTTCCATCACCTTTCAGCCACCTTACAAATCCATACCAACTATTACAAAACACATCTATAAAGAAATATTAAAGTCCACCTTAACAATCAGAAACACATAATCATTGAAGCTGCCTACATCCCCTCTTCCCTTTAAAATGCCCAGACTACCAAAAACAGCTATTTAACATCTACTTTTAACCAAGAAACTATACTGCTCAATAACTTTAAATTAGATTGGACCTCTAACTAACCTAACTCTACACTGCATAATATTAACTACTTTCATTTCACTCAGCTGATCCAACAACCAACCAAATTTAACAAAGTAGTCAAAAAATATCCATTCCGACTGCATAGCCTCAACCAACCCAGAAAAAAATTAAGCTAGCCAGCACACTCCCAGACTTTCTTAGCAATCATCACCCCACCTACATCAACATAGAATACCACAAGCCCCCCTAACCTCCTATACTTCAACTCTGTGAGAAACTTAACCAATTTTGATAAATCTGTATTTACTGATGCACTTAAACAATGTGACTGGCAACCCCTCGAATACCTGCTTCTAGATGAAGCTGTTTGTCACTTCAATAATGCCTTCTTAACCATACTAAACCAACAATCCCCCTGTGAGACATAAAAGAGTGAAAATAAATTCTGCTCTAAGGCTAACCCATCAAACTAAACAACTTATGAGAGACAGAGACAATGCTTGGAAACAATGGCACAAAACATGGACCAAATACTACTTAGATGCATATTCATGCCTCAGAAACCACACAAAGGCACACGTATATTATGAGAAAAAGAACTTCTTCTCCACAAACCAGTCCACACATACAAAAAACCTTAAAATATGTTCACAAAATGTAAACGACCTCCTAAAACCAGGCAGAAAATCCACCCCAAATCCATTCCCATCTGAAACCAGCAAGGACAAGTGTAGACAAATTCAGTAAACACGTATGCAGTACCATACTTAGCTCAAACAACAATAACCTATACCCACCCCTTCTAATCCCCCCTGCAGAACATAGCACCACATTCCAACTCAACCTAACAACTATCCAGATATCGTACAAAATGCATTAAAACAATGAAACCCACAATATCAGCTCCCAACAACCTGACAACAGAATACAGCAGTACAGCCACTGATACCATTTGATACCCTGTAGCTATCCTAATTAACAAATCCATTATACAAAAATACATCCCAGGATATAAAGTGTTTGTTGAATTTGCCTGAAAAAGTGGCATATCCACCAAACTGTCAAATTATCACCCTATAACAGTTCTTCCCCTCTTCAAAGTACTTGAAAAATGCATACATCAGCAACTCTTAGCCTTTCTACGTGATAACTAATTAATGTCTCCTACCCAACATGGCTTTTGACCCCAACCACAGCATCTGAAGTGTCCTACTACATTTCCTAGATACCATTAATCAAAGTAAAAACTCAGGTAATTTTGTTTCTGCCTTTTTCCAGGACTTGTCAAAAACCTTCAACATGTTCTCACATCAACTACTCTTTCAAAGACTAAATTTTATAGGCCTCACAATTCCTTCAACTAGCTGTTTCACCAGCTACCTAAACAACCACACTCAGTCTGTAAAATACATACATACATACATACAAATGTTTCAAGCATGGGCATTAAAGCCCTCCTAGCTTGTCAATATGCCAAAACACTTGTTCCCATAATAAATGTAAAGGCTGTTCTTAAAAATATCTAAATTAGTACTTGCTTTAATGCAATTTGGTAGTCTGTTCCAAGCATCAGCTACTCTGTCAGAGAACCAATTAGTACACTTCTCATTCCTATAGAATCTTCTATATAGGTTATCTGACAATTCTCTAGTACGTTTTGATAATCCCAAACATTCCCAGAGGTAGTTGTCCCTAAATGCCTTATATACCTGAATAAGATCTCCTCTTAAATATCTGTAAGAGACACTGTGCAAGTTCAGATATTTTAGTCTTCCATAATAACTTAGATTTTCACATCCATGGATGCCCTTAGTATATTTCCTCTGTACTCTTTCCAGTTTATTCATGCTTGTTTTCCTATAAGGTTTCCATATTGTTATTCCGCACTCAAGTTTGGATCTAATGTAACTAACAAACAATGGCTTCATTATGTTTGATTTCCCAGACTTTATAAATAATTTTAGACAACCCATAGTTCTATAACTATTATTAGCCAATTGGTTGATATGATTAGAAAAACTCATAGATGAATCTTCCCATATACCCAAGTCCTTAAATGAGTCTACAGTTTCAATCACTGTGTGCTGTATTAAACATTCACCTTTCAGTTTATGTCTCCCAAATCTCACATGTTTAGTTTTTGATGTATTTATCAACATATTATTCTCCTGTGCCCAAATGGTCAATTTAGTAAAATTATTTTGCAGACATGCCTTATCTGTAACACTTGTAATTAGTTTACCCAATTTCAGGTCATCAGCATACAGACTATACAACACCTCAGATGAAAAAGTAAGGTATGAACGATACAATCTAAACAAGTAAGGGCCTAGTACAGAGCCCCGTGGGGCACCTTGACTGTAACCAAGATTTCACCTGTCCAGTTGGTGTGTGACACTTGCCATGTCCTATTTGTAAGCCATGTTGCTATCCATCTTATCAACAGTACATCAATACCTATTTGTACTAATTATATTGATCAGTGTTTTGTGCATGACCCTGTCAAATGCTGAAGATAAATCTATATAAATTACATCACAACACAATTTTTCATTCATAGCTGTTATTATATTGTTATAGAACATCATGTTACAGGTGGCAATAGATCTATTTTCAACATATGCATGCTGATATATGGTTGCATGTCCCAATTTATCCATTTCTGACAATAACTTATCCAGTACTACCTTCTCCATTATTTTTCCACAGCATGAAAGTAGACTTAACGGTCTATATGATTCTGGGTTTGCCCTACTCCCCTTTCCCTTAAAGACAGGTTTAATAAGTGCATGTCTCCAATCTTGAGGAATTGTCCCATATTTATACGACCTAGTGAATAATAGATGTAATGGCAGTGTAGGTTCTTGCTTAAGTGTTCTCAGGTCATTGTTACTTATTCCGTCTCCTCCCTACGCTTTGTTTGGATCCAGTTTGCATAGTTCTTTTTCAATATAATCTAATTTGATTCTAGTATCTGGGGTTACCTGGATGTCACTAGGACAAATTACCACCCCTTTTCTGGAGCCAAACTGTTTTGCATAAGATTTTGTAAATATATCTATAATCCGTTGTGTCTGAGAATAAATTTTAGAATCTGCACACAGTTTATCAATTTGTGTATCTTTACTCCTTCCACATCTTATGTATCTATAAAAGGGTTTCCTATTATGCTCAATATCTTTATATAAATGTTCTTCAAATTTGTCTTGATCTTGTCTAACACTATGCTTGATCTGCTTGTTCAGCTCATTTATTTCAGTTTTCAAAGTTGTAGTTCGACCTCTCTTCCATTTGTTATATTTTTTGTCTCTCACCTTAATCAGGTATCTTGTTCTTATGGAAATATACCCCCCTGATGTTGCGTGCCTAGATCCTGATGTTAAACATTTTTTTGACTTTTTGCACTCAAACAATTTCTCTTTTAAAACTTTCCACATTCCATCTGCAGTTTTTTTCCACTGAACACCTCACTCCAGTTAGTTTTATATAGTAACAGTTTTGCTTCCCTATAATCTGTAATTAACCTTCTATGCATTGGCTTAGATTTCAGTTTGTCAGAATTATCTAGCAACAAATTAACCTTTATGACCCCATGATCACTGCACATCAGTGGTGGTAAAACTTGACTTGAAGTCACAGTAATTTCTTTGGGAACACAAACAATATCTAGTATATTCTGTTTGGTAGGTTTTTTTACAATCTGTAGCATTTGTTGTTCCTGAATATACTCTGTGAATAATTTCTTTACTAACATTGTTGAATCAATATTATTCCAGTCTGTTTCTGGTAAATTTAAGTCCCCAGCTAATATTAATCTTCCCTCCTGTGTTTCATGTAAGAAATGTATGAATTCCTCTAGGTCATCTGCACTTGACTTGGGTGGTCTGTACACTCCAACAATTGTTACATGTTCCAGGATTGTCTTTATTGTCACAGTTACACAGTCTATAGTATTGGTATTATCACTGAACACGTAATAATCACAAGTCTCATAGCTGTCTTTAATCCCTATCATAGCACCTTCGCCTGATTTTTTTGTTAGAATGTCTATTACAGTAAAAATATTTATACTCTGACAGAACTGGTTTCCAGTCATTGTTCTTTAACCATGTTTCACAAACTATAACAACATCAATCTTGTGTGAACATAGCAAATTTTCTAATAAAAAAAATGTTATTATTAATGCTCCTAGCATTAACAACCATCAGAGATGCATCAAATATTGCTATCTGTGAACTGTTACATTTTTGACCTGGCAAAAATCCTGGCTAGTATTTGTCAAATATTGCAAAATATCTGCTGCAAAAATTCTCTTCCCTGATCTAGACAAATGCACACCATCCTGTTTGAACATGTGTGCCCCAAAAAAGGCTTGGATGCTCTACACATTTACATTTTTTAAAACAGGACATTTTTTCCATGTAGGAGTTTATCCAAAAAATTGTTTCATTCACAGTAACCTGACTATCCTTTCTATAGGTGATTTGTGAAAAATATGTCCTAACACCAGTACAAGCTATACTATCTAGGGGGGCTGTCAGTTCCCAACTAACAGTCAGAGAATCTTTTTGGTGACATTTGTACCAACATAAATAAAAACAGATCCATACTTCCTTACATTAAGGCATTCCAAGGCTTGTTTCACATCTTCAATGTTTGCTCCTGGCAAGCATAACACTACTCAGTGTTCATTATCATCTCTGCAAATATACATATCAGTTCCTCTAAATGGAAGGTCTCCCACTCCACCTCCCTTCCAATCACTACAAGAGTCCCTCAAGGCTCCATACTTGAGCCAATACTTTTCAATATCTTCATTAATGACATACACAAGGAATCAAAACTCGCTACCATAATACGATATGCTGATGATTCAACTTTAGTTTGCTCAGCCTCAAATCATCCCACATTAGAAACATCACATAGGAAGCTTTCACCTCTATTTAAAACTGATTAAATAAATCTTAATTGCTTTTAATCCCAACAAAACCAAACTAATCATGTTCCTTCCCAAAAACATAAATCAAAACAACACTGACCTTAACATTATCTCCTCAAAGAACACAAAAATTGAAAATGTCAGCAACACAAAATTATTGGGAGTTGTCATGATAAGTTAAAATTTGATCTGTACATTGACACTGCAGTCAAAAAACACATTGCAAACTAGGCTATCTTTACAGAGCAAAGCACCTGCTATGTGATCATAGCAAACAGAAAATAGCTGCTACTTCCTTTTTCCTTCCTACTCTCCTATATGCCTCAACAATATTCACAAACCTCAATCCTTCCTCCAAACACAAGACTAGAAAACACCTGCAATGAAATTTCAGCAAATTCACCTGCAGCACCCCAAACCACTCCCACCACTTCACTGTGCTCAAAACCCTCAACTGGCTTAAACTTCAGTACATTACCTTCTCGTAGCTACTCACAGGACACAAAATACTTCTCCATCCACTTAAAAAACCTCACTGTCAAATCTCATACAATGGCATGCACCAAATAGAGCCCTAAGACCCTCTGAGCTTAAACTGTTGCTAATAAATGAAATAATTATTGCAGTAACTCTCTTTTCTGCCTCAATCTCCTTGGCATGGAATAAACTTTCAGACCAAATTATGCTTTTAAATAATCTACAACAATTCAAATATATCCCAAAAATATCACCTGGCAACTATTAAACTACACAATTGTTCCACACCTACAATTCAAAGTATATAATCCTACTTCTGTCTACTGTGGAAACTATACAAGTGTATCAATGTAGTACTTCTGATTTTACTTACACTATCTTGAAAACATGCATTTCCTTAACCTGATATGCGTTGTAAACAATGTTTGTTGACCGTTTGCTTTGAAATACTTTGTAAATAATAATAGGATCATAAATTAGTACTAAGCTAACTGCCCTTGTGAGCCATTTTAAGCCTAGCCAATTATCCCTTGAGAGACTCAAACCCTGCACCTTGTGTGTGTGTTTGTAAAACATTAACATTATTAACACCCTCCCAACCCGACAGTTAATGTTTAACTGTTTTTCTTTTGAATTGTCAAAAATGTACTCCAATCTTTATTTTGGAGCTTTTTACCCCAGGTGTACACTGAAAATAGGCATTTAAGTTCCCAGATGGACTTTCCCAGTAAAACAAAAGGAATAAACAAATTATGCATATAAATGTACACAACCACATGCCAACATATGAAGCTTAATTTGTAAGTGCATGACACCTATTCTACAATGGGGGGTCCCTATCAACAATACTGCCACCAGACAACTGATATTTGGAGCTGGAACTCATATATGGCCACACAAGAAGACCAAACTTTCTTCAATGGCATGTCTTGCAGCCTCAGTATCCCTAGTTTGTTCTTCTGTGTCATGACATGTATCTAACACACAAATGGCAAGGCTGCACTTTGCATCCATGGACACCAATCATGTGCAGTTACTAAATAATGTCCTCCTAGAGAAGGCTTCATATATCCATGGCTCCCACCCTCACCTTTCCTATTGAGCCCATGCCCTCAAAAAGTACTTCATTTTCATATGTCTAAACGTATCCTGCCAAATATTACAGCTGCTAGAACCTGAAAAATAGAGTGATTGCACCTGCTAATTATATATGCCAGACTGATGTTTAACAGATGTTTCAATTTCGGACAGGAGGAGAAAACACATGTATGTGACATGGAATCAAAATAAAAGCTATAAACACCCAAGTCAAGGAGTGCACATCTGGAAATTGTGATCCACTCATTTCCAAAATATCAACATACTTATGCACCCTGCAGTATCCATTAGCTATTCAGTCATAAGATAATGTATCATAGATATGCCTCAGTGCATACACACTGTCAATATACTTATCCTGGCTTATTTTGTACATCTATGCCCCTGTGCACAAATCCTAAACTACAGTTATGTTTAGTATTTCAGTTCTAGAGACTGCTGTGCTGTCTTTTAGCTTCACAAATGTATATATAAATATATAGTAGGTATTATGCACAACTGACAGCCTGCTGGTCTCTAGACATCTACAGCTCAACCAGTAACAAACAGCTGCCAGGGTAGGATATATTTTAATATTTAGTAATGCATACACATAGTCCATGTAAATTTACACTTACTCACTACTAAATCTAGGTTTGTAGGTAAATACTAGGATATCTGTCCTTGCAGACTATTTTAACCCTACACAACTTCCCTTTCTGTCCTCAAAATAACCTATCCCATTTGGTTACAGGTTAGTCTTACCCATCCCATGGTCAATAATTATATATCCCTATTAAGAATAACTGCAATTATACCATAGATAATTTGAGGGGACCCATGCATGGGATAAAGCATTTAGATGCTGCCTCTGTCCATTAGTAGTACAGGGGACAGTCCTGGGGTGAATTTTGTTTCCCATCCATAGATCTAAGTTGCACTTGAAAATGGACTGGGATGAACTTTGACTTATGTGGGTGGGAAGTCTGTTCTACAGCAACAGTATCCTTTGTGAAATATACCAATCATTCTAACCTTTCTGTTGATGTTGCAGAAGAGGTTTAGATCCGTAGTATGAGTATTTCTGATGGCATTTGACTTGCAGTCTGTAGGATACCAAGTATAATGACAGGGCTTTGTCATAGTTTTTTATGTTTTTTTTTTTTTTTTTTTTATAGTAACAGAATCGATTTTGACTTAAATGGAGCCTTAGTCAGAACACAGATACAGCTGAAATTATTTTATTACATTATTAACGAGCTTCATTTTCATTGAATCTTATGGAATCACATTATCCGAGTTTGGGGCAGGTAGTCTCAACTTTATAGTGCTATACATAGCTGAAATGTGTTTTGGCAACATAACATTACAAAAAAGATATGTAGTGGAGACAAAGGGATATTGACAGTGGCTATGAGATGCAGCTTGATGTGAACGCTCATCTCATGCTTCATGGTATGTCTATTTATTGCAAATGCCATAGCTCCTGCATTTTATTCTGGTTTTGTGAACCATTGTTCCCAAAGGATGATACTACTTAAGAGTGCACGACATCCATTTATTATTGTTTGTAATGCAAGCACAACCCAGTTAATGGTGGTTAATATGTACTACTGTGCGACAAGCAAGAGACTGGGATACACTCTCCCTACTGTTGTTGTGTGAGCATCACCTGTTTGACTACATAAAGGGCTGTTTCATCATAGAGGGGTTCAGGAGGATCTATATATTGACTGACAGTGGATAGAGATTACGCATTCTAAGATGGAAGTGTATCCCTGTTTTGATGACACTTAATGAAGAGACCAAGATGACCTGCTGTGCTAGTGTGATCAGGGTGGAGATACCTCAGCACCAGGTTTCAATAAGGTTACCATATATATATCTATATATCTATATATCTATATATATATATATATATATATATATATATATATATATATATATATATATATATATATGAGTGACTGGTTTTCCACACCTGAAGTCAACCCCTTGTTGGTCAGATCCAACCATAAGCTAATCACCCTAGATATTCGCATCCCGCCCCCACCCACCATTAAGGAAACCATGGTAAAAAATGTCTCCAAAGCCAACTTCATGCTTCTTAAGAAAGAAGTCGCGAACTTCATGACACCCATGCAGATGGACAATACAGTTACGACTGCTGAATCCTCCACAAATGCACTCACGAGTGCATGGATTGTGCTATCCCAAACAGAACCAAGATGCTATCTTCCAAAAAAAGGAAGCCAATTTGGTGGTCCCCTGCCATAAACAAACTCTACAACAGAAGGAAGAAACTGTTGCAAAAATGAGTAAAATCCCATGAGTGGAGGAGCTCCCTGGTCAGCCTCAGTAAGAAGCTGAGATCCCGTATAAGATCCTCCAAATCTAGCTACGAAAACAAAATCACCACTGATTCTAAGGGTGACCACAAAGCATTCTATAGCTATGTCAAGAATCTCAATGGCAACACCCAGATCTGCTCTGAGTTACAGCACAATGACATGAAAATTACAGAACCAACTGATATTGCCAACATCTTGGCAGATAGGTTCAGTGCTAACTTTACCCCCCTCTCACCCTCTAAAGGGCCCATATCTATGAAGGAAGAATGCAGAGTCCCTGTAATCAAGTCTAGCTGGTAAAAGCTGCACTCTCTTAAACCAAAAACACAGCATCCATGGGACCAGACAACATCCCAGGCTGCGTTTTACACGATCTTCAGAAAGAACTGGCTCTCCACCTAAGCATCATGTTCAATCATAGTCTCACATCAGGCTTTTTGTCCACTGAATGGCGCACAGCAACAGTTATCCCACTCCATATAGGGGGTGCCACCACTGATCCTGGGAACTATCGCCCTATTAGCCTGATGAGCCTGATCTGCAAAGCCATGGAATGTATCATCATGGAACTCTTAAACAAAGACATTGATAACCTCCAAACTCTGGACCCCACCCAGTTCGGGTTTGTGAAAGGCAGATCATGCCTTTTGAACCTGCTCGACTTCTTTGAGGCAGTCACCAAAGCCGTAGACGAGGGTATGGTGGTTCATACAGCCTATCTTGACCTGGCCAAGGATTTCGACAGCATGTCCCATTCTGGAATTATAGCTAAACTCACTAAACTAGGTATAAATCCCTATGTCACAAGATGGGTTGCCAAGTGGCTCACTGACAGAACCCACACTGTAAAAGTTGCAGACTCCAAATCAGACTTCAAACCAGTGACAAGTGGAGTACCACAGGGTTCAGTCCTGGGACCTCTCCTATCTGGTATCTACTTCTCTGAAGTACAGGTTAACACAGAAGGCCTCTGGCTAATGAAGTTCGCAGATGACTGTAAACTAGGAGCCATAGTCAAGTCCCAAATGATGTGGACATCCCACAGAAGGGCCTTACTGAGACAGATAAATGGTGTCAGAGGCATGGCCTTATGCTCAATGCTAAAAACTGCATTGTCATCCCGCTTGGTAAAAACTCTGTACTCATGAACTACCACATAAACGGTAATCTAGTTACTACCAAATGTGTGATAAGAGACCTTGGGACCCAGGTGGACAGTAGTCTCTCCTTTGATAATCACATCACCACAGTAGACAGGATATCCTTCTATCTGGCACACCTCATCACAAAAGGGTTCTCATCCAGGAAAAAAAGAGGTAATTGTTCCCCTCTACTTGGCACTCATTAGACCCATTATAGAGTACAATGCCCCTTTTGGAATGTACCTCCGAAGAAATCTGCAGCAGCTGGAAAGACCACAGAAGTACCTCACAAAGAGAATTATTGGCCTCAAACAGATGCCCTAGGCTGACCATCTCAAAAAACTCTAGCTTTACTCTGCAGCATATCACCTACTCTGAGAAGATCTCTGCCTAACATACAAAGCTATGTTAAACCCAGCACTGTTGTACATGCTACACCTAAAGAAATCCCAATCCCTCTGAGCTACATGCTCTAGGGACCTAAACCTTGTCACCACAATAAACAGGACATGCTGGAGGGATAGATTCCTGTCCCACAGACTTCCTACACTCAGGAACAAGTTACCCATCTATGTCAAGCAAAGTTTCTCATTAGCACTCTTCAAGAAAAATCTTGATGAGTGGATGGGAAATAGGAAATACACCCCGGGGATCACTTCTGTGACTCTGCTCGACAGGAGCAAAGGAAATTAACTTTCTAGGGTGGCGTAAGCCAGGGAACCTTGTTGGCTAGGCTTACGTAGACCCTTGGGCCGATAGCCTAGTAAATATCTTTGAACCTATGAACCTACACACACACACACACACACACACACACATATATATATATATATTTTTTTTTTTTCATTATTTTACAGTCTAATTTCCCATATCTCTCTATTCAAGTTGCATTATTTATACTGCACCACTGCTTGCATTGCAGTGGATTTCTATGCCATTTTCAGATCATTCTGTTCTGTCTTTTACTATGCTGCTGTGTATGGTGTGCACTTAGTTCTCTCCCTGGCTCTGTGTTTGGGAGGACCTGATCGTTGGAAAGTATAAATGTAGAAAATCAGAAAAGTGTACCTTCTGCATATAGGGCATTGCATAACACTATATATCAATTGCTAATTTTGTAAATTTGTTTAGCCTGGTGTAATGGCTATCTTGGATTAAGCAGTGATTACCCTACCTGAGGATTAGACTAATTGCTGCTGGTCCTGGATAGCCTGGAGCACTTAGACTTCAAATTTCTCTTGTGTTTCATTTGTTCTTTTGTTTTCTGATTTAATACTTACTCAGCAGAGCTGCACAGAGTTCAGTGTTGGGGTAGTTGTATTTACATAGTGGGCGGTGCATACAAATAAGTTCTCTCTCAGACTACTGAAAGTGTACCTTCTTACAACTCCTTTCAGTTAATAAACTATCTCTGATCTGTCTTAAAAAGCTTGTGCTGACTTGTGTTATTCTCCTTTTAGCTGTATGGACCACCACAGTTCATGCAGTAGCACTGCTTTTCTGCATGACCCTACACTGAACACATTACCCACAGAACAAACATATCTCCTGTAATATGTCCTCAGCCCCTTTTTACATAGACCATCCTTATAGCACATAGAGTCCTAAGGCAGTATAAGAACTGCTACATGCTCAGTGACAATGAACTCCTATTTTATCTCATAGCACTGCACTGTGAAAGCTGTAAATACTTAAACTTGAGGCATTCCTCTGCTAGTCATGGGGCATGCAGTTAACAAAACACTGTCCTACTACCAACCGTACCTATGCAATATACAAATGCTGTTACCAAAAAACAGACTAAACCCACAACTCTACCTCCCACATGCTACCTGCCATAACAGTGCATAACCAACATACAGCATGCTCTGGTGCTATAGAAATCACCGCTACAAAAAAGGCTCAATGAATTAGTATGCAGAAACCCTTAATGCAGCAAGACCAAACTATTAATTCTGGAAATATCTTGCTCATAGGTGACTGAATAGTTGGACACTCAGATACTCCATTCACCAGACCGAAAAAAAGACAAAGTGACATCTGCCTCTCATGTGTCAGAATCCACAGTGTTACTAGGGTTTTCAAGTCCATTCAGTCAAGTTACACATATGATTCTGGTCATTGTGCATGTGGGTGTGAGTGACTTGAGACTGGTCTCTTTGGATCATATGAAGATGGAAAGGGAGTGAGGCTAATATTGAGCAGTATCTTAATATCAGTAAGACAGAGTATAGGCAAACAGAAAGGGGAGGGGATAAGGAAGTATTAAGTGAACGACTAGCTCTTGTAGGATTTTAGTTTAGACTAAAACAGACACGGTGAGTGGGGTCAATGGGAATGAGTGTGGCCAACTAGAAAGGAGAGGAGCTATGCTCAAAACCACAAAACTGTAACTTTAATTAAATATGCTGCCCTGGGTGCCAAACCATCATTATGAGAATCCAGTCAAGACAAAATGAAGTGTAGAAGAAAAAAATATTTCAATGCATTGGCTGCATGACAGCTTACTTAATATCTAGATGGAAACAAAAAGATTGTGAGGCATGAACAAATAAATTACTTTTTAAATGCATTACTGGAAAGCCAGTCAAAATCAAGTATAAGAAAAACAAGCAGCACTCAACTTAAACCACTTATCCTTGCACTGCAGTTCTAATTATAATTTATATTCAGCTTTATTAAAGTACCAAGTAACATGCTGAAAGTAGCAATCTCTGTGATACACCCACTTGTAAAAATGTTTCTTATCCAAAAAAGACCTCCTGCCTGACAACAACTATATACTTGTTTCATGGAGAAAACTTGATCAAAGTAAAAAATGAAAAGCAAACAAGAAACAAGCTCAACATACATTGCTTAAAGGATTACTGCACAGGTTATGGACCATGCACGATAGACTGGCATTCTGTTTAGTTTGGAGGTAAAGCCTGCAAAGATGACTGCAAGTCTCCAACAAATATAATGGGCTTCTTAAAATAATGTAATTCTGTCCTTTATTACAAATACTGTCATATGCATTTCAATACACAAGGCTTATACGTTATCTAGTTATGTAAGTATTCTCTGCATGGCAACAACAGAAAGGCTTTCAATGTTGGCAATTCTTTAACAGTATGCTTATTAAAACTTACTTGCATCTTACAATCTCAGACAAGCTTACCTGATGGTCATTAAAGCATTGCTACTTAAACACAACCAGCAGGCACTTTATGAATAATAATAAGCATAAATCAACAGTATAAAAATATGACAGAAACCAGAACATTCTGCAAAATCAAGGACAGATGAAAAGCCATGTGTCTGCCTTGGATGGGAGGATACTCTGCACATTTACACTGCATAACTGCTCCTTGCCTTGCTTGGACACATCCAGAGTCACTACATGGGGGAGTGGGGTGCAACAAGTATGTCACAATTTGAAATGTCTCTGGCTGACTGTGATGGCCCTGACACATTTCTCATACCTCTCAACCTCAGAGCAAGAAATCTGGACAAAGCCATACATAGAAGTGGGACAAAGGCCCAAAAATAAGGACAATTTTTAAATATTGCTCTTATAAACTTAGAAAGATAATAGAATAGTAGGTCTTGCATTAGTATGAATTTTCTGAAGGGTATGAAATCTGGAACTGAAATGTCTGTCATTATTTTCTAACTTCAGTCTTTAATGATTTGCCACTAATTTGTCAAAAAACACAGTTTTATGAAAAATGGACCAGAAATGTGATGCGAATATATAAAATAGCCACACAATACAGCTGGGAACCTGTCAAAGAAGGGACACTTTTTAATATTAGTACTGCTAACTTGAGCAGCTGACAAAATAAAAGAATCTACATGCATTTCTGAAATAAAAGTAATCTATAACTCTGATTATTACAGTTATTTATTACTTGTAAACCCTCCGTGTTTTCTTCCAAAATTGCCATTTTGTGGAGGGATTACTAGGGGAAGAGCAACATTTTGAGCCAAAATCGGGGACAGTTGAGAGGTTTGGATATGCCTAATTCTATAAAGCAGTGTATTTGCACATACCTCTCAACCTGTGAATGCAGGAAATCTGGACTAGGCCAAATATATTAGGGGAACATATAAACAGTACTAAAAATTGCTCTTGTATAAACTGAGACAGTTGATAGAATAACAGGTCTTGCTTTACCATGCATTTTTCTGAAGGTTATGAAGTCTGAAACTCAGTGTCTGTCATTATTTATTAACTTCATTCATAAATGATTTGCCAGAAAACCACAAATTTTATGAGGAACAAAACAAAAATAAGAAGCAAAAATCTATTTATTCTGCAGAAATCTGGACAGTTGAGAGGTATATTTCAGCCGGGGCTGTCTTTGAGTTTGCTGCCCTTCCCCCCTCACAAAATCATGGTTGAATAGAGCCTCCCCCTTGCAGACATTCCAATGAACCATTACTTGTCTATTTCACCCCATTTACCATAAACACTATTGTGCGTACTGCTTTACTTCTGTGATGATTTGGACTTCATTTGAAAGTTTTATTTTGCATTTTACAGTGCAAACACTAAACAAAGCAATGCAGTCTCACAATGAAAATAGACTTAGCGTTAAAACTTCTCTGCCCTTGAAACTCACATTCATTGAAACCCACATTCAAAGAAAATGCATTTTGCCAGTGGCAGATAAAGATTAACTTTGGGTTTGGGCTGTTTTCAAATCACAGACCCCTTGCACACGAAACATACACATGCTCTTTCATACACCTTCCTTATTGTATTAAATGATATTCCTTGTACAATACAGTACAGTTTTAGAGGGCATTTTAAATTTATTGTTTTGAAATGTTTCCAGTAAACAATGAAACAAAATGCATGCACCAGTAATGACAAAACTGCCAAATTCAGAACATTTCCATCATAACAGTCTACTCAGACTTCTACAGTCCACCAGTATCAGTACATATGCGCAATCTCTGAAGAAGTAAAAGTCATCTAAATAACTCCACATTAAAGAGATCTGTAACTAATGAAGAGGTTGCTGCTAGCAAACAACTTTATATTTCATTGTTTCATATACAAATAAAGTGCCTGTTGCCCTTGAGGAATAAATTGCCTATCTTACACTAAAAAATAATAAGCTAGTAATATTGCAATAGGGAATGGATGGCAAACTGATAACAAGTTCATAGTTACTAGGTATCTTTGCCAAAAAGGAGTGCAGCATCCACCCCCTTTGCAACACAGTACAGTATTCAGCAATATATCTATCTACTGTGGGAGTAGAACCCACAGCCTTCTGCATCAAAAGCAAGTTCACTACCTGTTGTGCTATTAACAATGCAAGCAGACTCAGCATAAGCAGCACTAAACTTTTGCTCACATGCAACTCTCAGCTCCTTGTAAAATCTACTCACTCAGCTATATCTCTGAACTTTGCAGCACAAGAAATCTGGAAAAAGCCAACATTTACTGGGGGGGGGGGGGGTACAAAAGCCCAAAAACCAGGGACACATTTTAAACATTGCTTGTATAATGTTGGAAAGTTGCTAGAATAAAATGCAGTGTTACTACCATACATTTCACTGTCAAGTCTTGAACCAAGGGCCCTGTGCAAAACAGTCTGAGCAACATACCACTATGCCAAATCAGCTGTCTTGTGAAAGAGAGGAAGACTGAAACTTAAATAACTACCATTTAGTGAATTCAGTTCTCACCATAGCTGTCAACCTCTTAGCACAAAACACCTGAACAAAGCCAGTAATGGGGGAAAATACAGCCACCAAACATATTCAATGAATTCAGTTCTCACCATAGCTCTCAACCTCTTAGCAAAAAACACCTGGACAAAGCCAGTAATGCGGGAATACAGCCCCCAAACATATTCACTGAATTCAGTTCTTATAACAGCTCTCAACCTTAGCACAAAAACCTGGATAAAGCCAATAATGGGGGAATACAGTCCCCAAAATAGGGACAAAGTTCAAATATCCATCTTATAAACTTAGAAAATTGCTAGAATACAAGCTTTTGTGTTACCGTGTACTTTCTAAAGAATATGAAGTCTGAAATTGAAATGCTTGTCATTTTTATTTAGCATTTTTTAACCAGGAAAGTCTGACTTGGAACAAAAGCCAATCTTCAGCAGAGGCCTAGGGAGAAACACTCCAGACAGACACGTCTTTGTAAGATGGGAGGACAACAAAGAAAACCCACACAAACACAAGGAGAACATACAGACTCCACACAGAAGGCATCCCAGCCAAGAATCAAACCAGAGAACCTGCAGCTGTCAGGCAACAATGCTACCACTGCACTACTGACTACACCAATGCACTACTGACTTTGCAAGGACACATACAGAAACCACAGATTTTATGAGGAACAGAACAAGTATGAGGGAAAAATCTGCAATTTTGTTTTACAAATGGTGTGGGTAGGGAATTCAGGTGCTTGCCAGCTAGGTACAGGGTTTAAGCCTGTGGTCTACCCACCACCATATAGCACTTGGGACATTGCACACACACCTTTTTTTTTGGTTCCCTGGCACCATTTCATTTCAGTTCCCTGGCTCCTCCAGTCCCCATGAGTCCATCTACAGTCCCGAGCAGGCTCCGGTAACAGTTTCCCCGTGAGAGCATCCACTCCCCCTGCAAGAGCAGGCTCCAGCCTGCGGATGTTGTATTCCGGAGGTCTTCTGTTCTGTGAGGTCATCACAACTTCTGGATTGCAGGGCAGAGATGGCCTTTCCTCCTATCCGGACTGCTGACAAAGCAGTCTGGAGTTCCCAATCTGCGAAACTCACATGAGTGAGTTTCGGGAAAGTTCCCAACCTAAATCACGCATGCGCGAGTCATTCCGGGACTCTTTTTTATTTGTTTTCTTTCCATTTTTTTTTTATTTTATTTTCCATTTTTTTGTGTTTTGTTTTGTTTCCACAGCTGGGGGGAGCTGCAGTCCTGCAGTCCTACAGTACGAGCCGCCCCTGAGTGGAGGTTAGAAAAGACTGGGAAGATAGAATGGAAATGAAATTTACAAAGGAACAATGGGAAGGCATCTGTGTGGTTCCCAGGTATGCAACAAAGTTCAGAAAGTTTAGGATTTTTGCTTGGAAGTATTTGCACAGGAATTTTTATATGCCAAACATATTTTACAGAATTTTTCCTAAGGTAGACAACAAATGCTGGAGCTGGAATGGAAGAGAGAGAACTGTTTAGGAACATGTTCTTTGGAAATGTATGAATTGACATATTTTAAAAATTCTATACAAATACTTTGTCAGAAATTATGGAGAAGCAAATCATTGCAACTAAAGAAATTATTTTCTTGAGCTGGAAAATAGGATCTGAATTACCTATATGCAGTAAGGCCTTATTAAGATTAATGCTATTGGCTACCAAGAAAACAATTACTAGAAATTGGAAATCAAAATATAAAGCAATTGTAAGTGCAGTACTGAATACTGTAAAGGACATGAGACTTGGAGGTGGGGTCTTCAGAAATGGGAAAGGACAAATTATGCAGAAATAAGGAGAATTTGTGGGAGCAATATATGCAAAATAATGTCCTGCTGGAGGAGTGATGTTTAAGGGAAGGCAGAACTTTAATAACTTATATAGTACTGGAGTGAATGACAATTTTTGAAAAAAAAATATACATATATATATATATATATATATATATATATATATATATATATATATATACAGTGGAAAAATGTTAATTTCCCAT